>NW_020930413.1:0-3386 GCF_003984885.1 Neopelma chrysocephalum | reverse complement strand
GCTGCGAGGATTTAATTACTCTCAGCCTCCAACTTCCACAGAAAATCAGGTTTTTTGGGTGATTTTTCGTGCCATGAGGTCAAATAGCAAGGTCAAATATCAAGGTCAAAGCCTTGGAGGACGAGTTGTGTCTCTTCAGCGTCTCAATTCCCCTGTAAAATGTGGATAATTTTATCTCCCTTCCTCATTAATGCTTATTCTCCCGAAGATCTAGAGGCTCTTTACAATCTATTATGAATTAATTGTTATTGATTAAGTTAAAACAAACCATATATACCCTAAAATAAAGCAAAGCAGCTGGATGATGGGAGCAATCTGCTTTATGAACCCCCTTCTCTTGGAGCATTTAGTTCCGCTTTCTAATTGCTAATATCCATCCTTCAATTACCCCGCTGTTTTGTTTCAGATATAAAAGATTGCGGCGCCTTGTTATTTTATGATTATGTGAGTTTTCCCTTCGTGGGATTGTTGGGTTTGGGGTTGATATATTTGCATATTAAAAAGCCTGAGTAGGGGAGACTCGGCTTGAAATGGGTTTTGCCCTTGGCACGGGGGGCCGGCTGGTGCTCAAATCAACATTTAAAGACAAAAATCCGTACACAAATCAACATTTAAAGAAACAAAAATCCATCAGATTTCTGAAATGGCAACACTTAAACAGCTTCACGGGGATGTTCAACACTCATGGGCTGCATCCAGCCCCGTGCACAACCAGTGCGGGGGAATCAGGCTTTGCTTAAAATAACAACACGGCGGGGGCTGAGGACAGTGTTTAATCCCTAAAACAGCCCAAAAGAGCCCCAATGTTTGCGCAGGGACCCCCCAAAAAGGAGTCGCCCCGTGTTTTTTGGGGCCCTGGGCCTTGTTGGCGTCCCCGGCCCGCGCCGTTGCCAAGCAACGCGCGCTGCCCGCAGTAAAGATGGCGCCCGCCGCCTTCAGCGGGCGAAGCGTTGGCGCCTGCGCCGGGGGACGCGCCCCGCCCTCAGCAAACATGGCGCCGGCTCGGCTTCAGGAGCGCGGGGCGGGCACGGCCAATCAGAGGCCGGGGTGGTGCCGGGCCGCGCGGGGATTGGCTGGCGGCGGGGGATTCAAACCGGAGGGCGCGGGGCGGTTGGGGTGGGGAGCGCGGCCGGAGCGGCGGCGGGGCCGCGGCCCGGGTGAGACAGCGGGGACGGGACTGAGGGGAACCGGGGGGACCTGGGGGTGATGAGGAGAACCGGAGGTTGGGGGTTGAGGGGATCTGAGTGGGATGAGGGGAACCGGGGGGACTGAGGAGACCTGGGCGGGGCCGCGGCCAAGGTGAGACAGCGGGGACGGGGCTGGGGGGTGCTGAGGGGAACCAGGGGGACTGAGGGGACCTGGGCGGGGCTGAGGAGAACTGAGGGGAACCGGGAGGGCTGAGGGGAACTGCGGGTTGGGGTCTGAGGGGATCTGGAGGGGCTGAGGAGATCCGGGGGTGCTGAGGGGATCTGGGGGTGGCTGAGGAGAACCGAGGGTTGGGGGCTGAGGGGGACCGGGGGGACTGAGGAGACCCGAGGGGCACCCGGGAAGGCCTGAGGGGATCCCTCCCCGGATCCCCTTCCCGGGGGTCTCCCAGGCCCGGTGGGCGCTGTGAGGGCCGGGCTGGTTCCCTCACACCCCCCCAGCCTCGGGGGGGGGGCCTGTGATGGTAGTGCCAGTAATTAAGACGCTCCTAATCACCTCAAGGTAATTAAGGAACACCTCGCTACGAGGGCAGAGCTTTTCCACACCGTTTAACACAGAAAGTGCCGAGGTGTCTGTACCTGTTAAATCAGGTACCTCAAAGCTTTTTCTGTGCCCTCCTGGCACCTCTCCCAGCCCTTCCAGCAGCAGCCCCGTGTGCCCCCAACCTCCTCCTCTCGCACGAGGTGAAATCATTTCTGTCTTGCTGAGCTGGAGACTTTCCCCCTCCGCTGCTTCTGTTTGTTGCTGCTGTTTTTGAGGGGAAAATTGTGCTGACTTGGCCGAATTTTAACAGCTATTTTTGCGGGGAGGAGCTGCAGCTTGAAAACGGCAGCTAAATTTAAAACCGTATTAAAATTCCCCCAGAACGCCGCTCCTATTTTTATCTTTTTGAAAAAACCTGCGAGTTTTTCAGCCTTTTTTTGCGTGGCCTACATAGTGGCAAATTATTTGTGGGCAGGGTTGTGTTCTGCGACCTCCCAGAGGGGAGAAGGGTTTGGGATCCCTCGGGTTCTGAACCTGGTGGACACTGGGAGCACTGAGATGGGCAGATCTGCCTCATTCCCTGGCTCTGTCATCCATAAAATCTGGAGGACTGTGGATCTTCATTCCCTATGAAAAAAAAAATTAGATGTATTTACCCCCACAAAAAAAAAAATTAGATGCATTTACCTCCACAAAACACTATTTTTTTTGCTCGTGCAGCTTCTAAAACCCTCCGAAAACACTAAAAATCAGCGGTTCTGAGGTTTTCCCTCGGGCTGGGGGTGTGTTTTGTGTTAGTAGAGTTTGTTTAGCTGTGGGGTTTTTATTTTTGGCAGGAGGATGGAGAGTGCCGTGGTGAACCTGCGGGGTCTGTACGATCAGCTGGTGCGCCAGGCCGAGGTCCTGAGCGAGGGCAACGAATTCCGTGAGTTTTGTCGCCGAGGAACCTCCGGAGGGCGCTCAAAACACTCAGATTTAGTGGTTTTTTTCCCGTTGCTGAGGAAAAAAAAAAGTCCCGGGTGGAACTTTTATCTGGGCTTTGTGCGGGGAGGGGGGGGTCTGGTGTTCCAGCTCTTCTGCCAGGAAGGGTTGGGGCTGGAAAATGGGATTGCTCAGGGACTGTGGGGAGGGTTATGGAGGTCCAGGACATCAGGAGGAATTTCCTCATGGAAAGGGTTGTTAAACACTGGAAGGGGCTGCCCAGGGAGGTGGTGGATTCCCCATCCCTGGAGGTGTCCAAGGAAGGTCTGGAGGTTCAGGACATGAGGAGGAATTTCCTCATGGAAAGGGTTGTTAAATATTAGAAGGAGCTGCTCAGGGAGGTTTGGATTCCCCATTTCTGGAGGTGTCCAAGGAAGGTCTGGACTGGAGGTCCAGGACATCAGGAGGAATTTCCTCATGGAAAGGGTTGTTAAACACTGGAGAGAAGTGGTGGATTCCCCATCCCTGGAGGTGTCCAAGGAAGGTCTGGACGTCCAGGACGTCAGGAGGAATTTCCTCATGGAAAAGGTTGTTAAACATTAGAAGGAGCTGCCCAGGGAGATTTGGATTCCCCATCCCTGGAGGTGTCCAAGGAATGTCTGGAGGTATCCAAGGAAGGTCTGGAGGTCCAGGACATCAGGAGGAATTTCCTCATGGAAAGGGGTTGTTAGACATTGGAAGGGGCTGCCCAGGGAGGTGTCCAAGGAAGGTCTGGA
>NW_020930412.1:0-461 GCF_003984885.1 Neopelma chrysocephalum | reverse complement strand
GGGAACCCCTGCTGTGCGCGAAGAGCCGAGCGAGGCGCACAAAGGGCTGACAGGAGCCGGAGGGTCAGGCCCCTGCTTCTGGGCAAAAATGGGCCGTCATTTGCGGGTCGCCACCCCTAGCAGCCCTGGGCGTGCCGAGAGCCAAATTCGGATACGGTCGAGGATTTCTCCATTACCAGAAGCGCCGAGGCCGGGAGCCCAGGCTGGGCGCGTAGACCCGAGCGCGGGGCACAAAGGGCAGGCGAGAGCCGGAGAGTCAGGCCCCTCCTTCTGGGCAAAAAGGGCCGATGTTTGCAGACCATCACCCTGGAAGCCTTTAGGCCGGCTAGGGCCCAAAATCGGATATGGTCGGGGATTCCTTACACAGCGGAGGCGCGGGGGCCGGGAACCCCATCTGCGTGCGAAGAGCCGAGAGAGGCGCACAAAGGGCAGGCGAGAGCCAGAGGGTCAGGCCCCTCCTT
>NW_020930411.1:0-520 GCF_003984885.1 Neopelma chrysocephalum | reverse complement strand
AGAGCCGAGCGAGGCGCACAAAGGGCAGGCGAGAGCCGGAGGGTCAGGCCCCCCCTTCTGGCCAAAAAGGGCCGTCGTTTTTAGGCCAACGCGCCGAGAGGCCCGGGGCCGGCCAAGGTCCAAAATCGGATACGGACTAGGATTCCTCCAAGACTGGATGCACCGGGACCGGGAGCCCCGGCTGCGCGCAAAGAGCCGAGCAAGGCGCACAAAGGGCAGGCGAGAGCCGGAGGGTCAGGCCCCTCCTTCTAGGCAAAAAGGGCCGTCGTTCGCCGACCGGCACGCCAGCGGGCCGGGGTCTAAAATTGCATCTGGTCGAGCATTCCTTGCAGACCAAAGGCGCCGGGACCGGGAGCCCCAGCTGCACACATAGAGCCGAGCGAGGCGCACAATGGACAGGCGACAATTGGAGGGTCAGGCCCCTCGTTCTAGGCAAAAAGGGCCATCGTTCGAGGGCCAGTGCGCCGGCGCTCCCGGAGCCGGACGGGGGCTGAAATGAGATACGGTCGAGGATTGCTCC
>NW_020930410.1:0-545 GCF_003984885.1 Neopelma chrysocephalum | reverse complement strand
GTCGTTCGCGGGCCAGCGCGCAGGGCAGCAAGGGGCCAGCCGAGGGCCAAAATCGGATAGGGACAAGGATTCCTCCAAGGCCAGATGTGCCCTGGCCGGGATTCTCGGCAGCGCTCGAAGAGCTGAGCGAGGCGCACAAAGGGCAGGCGAGAGCCGGAGGGTCAGGCCCCTCCTTCTGGGCAAAAAGGGTAGTCATTCGTGGGCCAGTGCGCAGGTTGTCCTGAGCCGACCAGGGCCTAAAATCGGATACGGTCAAGGATTCCTCCAAGACCAGAGGCGCCGGACCCGGGAGCCCCGGCTGCGCGCGTAGGGCCGAGCGAGGTGCACAAAGTGCTGGGTTCGGGTTAGGGTTAGGGTTAGGGTTAGGGTTAGGGTTTGGGTTTAGGCTTAGGTTTAGACTAAGGGTTAGGGTAAGGGTTCGGGTTCGGGTTAGGGTTCGTGTTAGTGTTCAGGTTAGCCTTAGGCTTAGGATTAGTCTTACCGTTCGGGTTAGGCTTAGGGTTCGGTTTAGGGTTCGGGTTCGGGTTCGGGTTCGGGTTAGGGTT
>NW_020930409.1:0-809 GCF_003984885.1 Neopelma chrysocephalum | reverse complement strand
GGTATCCTCAGGGGAAAATCAAGCCCCTGTGCAGAGCTCCCATGCTCTGCCTCAAAGATGGCTGCCAGCTTCTCTGAAGCTGGAGCAGGGGGGGCCAAGGTCACCCCCCACACACACACATTCCTTCGGCCGTCCTGGCTTATCTCTCAGGAGGCCATGAGCTTCCTAGCTCCTCTCAGCAGTGCATATTGCACTTTAGGACTCCTCTCAGTCCACCACCCCCTCCTCTTTCTCGGAGGGGTCTCTCTAGCGAGTTTGGGGGTTTTGGTTTATCCAGTTCTTACCCCGCGAAACTCTGTTCCTGCTGCTGGCTTGGTTCTCTTGTCCTGTTGCTGCTTTTCCTTCTCCTCAGACACCTCTGTGTCTGCCTTAGCTGCATACCGGCTTGTGTTGCTCCTTTTGGTCCTTATCAGTTGGCTCTTTGCCACTGCTCTTCGGACGCTGCTGTCTCCGCTGCTGCTCCGTCGCTGCTCCCAGCGTCTCCCACTTTTACTTACAGGGGAGAAAACTCCCCCAGCTCCTAGCCGCAGGCACTCAGCCCAGCTTCAACACCATTCCGAGTCCCTGCAGCCCCCAACTGGGGCTGGGGGGGGCAGAGGCCCCCAAGGGGCCAGAGCCCCTTCTCCTCGTGGCCTCTACAACATGGCCACCTCTTCTTCCCCCCACAAGTACCACTGCTTCTCCTCCGGTCTCCAGAGATATGTTTATATTTTGCAGGAGCACTGATTGGTCAAGCCCCAAGGGTCACCACCCCCTGGGGGTTACCACTTTCTTAG
The DNA here is from genome assembly GCF_003984885.1 of Neopelma chrysocephalum. Classification (NCBI taxonomy): domain Eukaryota; kingdom Metazoa; phylum Chordata; class Aves; order Passeriformes; family Pipridae; genus Neopelma; species Neopelma chrysocephalum. Next base: position 33 of record NW_020930409.1, on the reverse strand, counting down.
TTTCAGGGGGAAAACCTGGTTCAAACCACTACA
>NW_020930408.1:0-819 GCF_003984885.1 Neopelma chrysocephalum | reverse complement strand
TACCACTTTCTTAGTTTCAGGGGGAAAACCTGGTTCAAACCACTACAACACTCCACCCCCTGCTCCTGCAAAATCTAAACATATTACAACAATTCTAATACTCTGCAATCAACATATACTCTTCTATAAATTTAAATATAATCAAAATCTCTCTATTACACATTAGCACAATTTTGCTATGAACTTAACTCTATATCAAGCACTTACATTACTATAGTTTTACTTTATCACCAATGGTATAGTCTGTGGTTTGTCTGGAAACTTTCCTGTTATCTCAAGCATCTCTTATCTGATCGAAACCATCCTCTGCTACCATTTTTGTCATGGTTTCAGCAGGCCCAAAATCCAATTCTGATTCCTAGCCCCCCACCCACATCTCAACCCCATGTGAGATGGGTTTTCCAGACAAAAACACGAGACTCAATATGGGGGGAAGGAATATATTACAAAGACTATACACGTGAATAAATACTATAATACATTACAAACAATCTTAACTCTATATCTATCTCTACCATGACAATAATATTTACAATGGGCCAAATCTCTTCTCCCTCCAAATAAAAGTCCAGGAGAGAAGAAGAAGAAAAGACCCCTTCCAGTCTGTGAGCAGCAGGTCTTCCTCTCTAGGCAGCAGGCTCTCTTCTTCTCTTCCACCAGAAACAGTTGCTGGCTCTCTGCCAGCACACACGAGGGAGGTTTCCAAGTCTCTCTCGGCCCCCGTCTCCAAACAAGGGGTCTTTCCATGGGCTGCGTAACCCCAGACACGGCCGCTACACCATGGTCATATCACGAAGCACCGGGGTCTTCGTGACGGTC
>NW_020930407.1:0-748 GCF_003984885.1 Neopelma chrysocephalum | reverse complement strand
TGAGGAAAGGCTGAGGGAGCTGGGCCTGTTTAGCCTCAAGAAGAGACGACTGAGAGGGGACCTCTATCAGTATGTGAAAGGGAGAGGGTCAGAGGATGGAGCCAGGCTCTGCTTGGTGGTGCCCAGCAATAGGACAAGAGGCAACGGGGCAGAAACTGATGCCCGGGAAGTTCCACCTGAACATGAGGAAGAACTTCTTTACTGTGTGAGTGACTGCACACTGGAACAGATCACCCAGAAAAGGTGTGGAGCCTCCCTCACTGGGGCTACTCAAGAACCATCTGGACACAGTGCTGTGCCACTTGCTCTGGGGTGACCCTGCTGGAGCAGGGAGGTTGGAGCAGCTGACCCACTGGGGTCGCTTCCAAACTGACCCGTTTGGGACAGGGATGTCCCCCGTACAGGGGTGTCCCCGGCACAGGGGTGTCCCCCGGCACAGGGGTGTCCCCTCCCGGCACAGGGTTGTCCCCTCCCGGCACAGGGGTGTCCCCTCCCGGCACAGGGGTGTCCCCCGGGTCAGGGGTGTCCCCTCTCGGCACAGGGATGTCCCCCGGGTCAGGGATGTCCCCTGCACAGGGATGCCCCGGCACAGGGGTGTCCCTGGCACAGGGATGTCCCCGGCACAGGGGTGTCCCCCGGCACAGGGGTGTCCTCTGGGTCAAGGGTGTCCCCGGCACAGGGGTGTCCCCTCCCGGGACAGGGGTGTCCCCCGGGTCAGGGGTGTCTCCTGCACAGGGATGTCCCCGGC
>NW_020930406.1:0-535 GCF_003984885.1 Neopelma chrysocephalum | reverse complement strand
TGAGGAAAGGCTGAGGGAGCTGGGCCTGTTTAGCCTCAAGAAGAGACAACTGAGAGGGGACCTCTATCAGTATGTGAAAGGGAGAGGGTCAGAGGATGGAGCCAGGCTCTGCTTGGTGGTGCCCAGCAATAGGACAAGAGGCAACGGGGCAGAAACTGATGCCCAGGAAGTTCCACCTGAACATGAGGAAGAACTTCTTTACTGTGCGAGTGACCGCACACTGTAACAGATCACCCAGAAAAGGTGTGGAGCCTCCCTCACTGGGGCTACTCAAGAACCATCTGGACACAGTGCTGTGCCACTTGCTCTGGGGTGACCCTGCTGGAGCAGGGAGGTTGGAGCAGCTGACCCACTGGGGTCGCTTCCAAACTGACCCGTTTGGGACAGGGACAGGGGTGTCCCTGGCACAGGGGTGTCCCCCAGATCAGCGGTGGCCCCCGGGTCAGGGGTGTCCCGCGGCACAGGAGTGTCCCCTCCCGGGACAGGGATGTCCCCCGGGTCAGGGGTGTCTCCTGCACAGGGATGTCCCCGGCAC
>NW_020930405.1:0-757 GCF_003984885.1 Neopelma chrysocephalum | reverse complement strand
GGGGCTGGGGGTGGGCACGGGGGTGTGCCAGCGCTGTGGGCATCACCACCACCACCATGGGAATGAGTGTGGGCATTGCAGTGACCATGATGATCACTATGGGCATTGCCACCACCACTGTGGGCATTGCCACCACCACTGTGGGCATTGCCACCACCACTGTGGGCGTTGCCACCACCATGGGAACCAGTGTGGGCATTACCATGACCATGGGCACCAGTGTGATCACCATGGGCATTGCCACCACCATGGCTTACAGCATGTCCACTGTGGGCATTGCCACCACCACCGTGGGTGTTGTACCATCACCATGGGCATTGCCACCACCGTGGCCACCAGCGTGGGCACCGTGGGCATTGCCGGCACCGTGGGCACCAACATGTCCAATATGGGCACCAGCATGTCCACTGTGGGCATTGCCAGCACCGTGGCCACCAGTGTGTCCGCCACGGGTACCAGAGTGTTCACTATGGCCATGGCCACCCCCATGAGCACCAACATGCCCACCGTGGGCACTGCCAGCCCCACGGGCATCACCGTGGCCGTTCCCACCACCATGGGTACCATGCCAGGGCTCTGCGAGCTCCGTGCCCACCCTGTGCCCACCCTGTGCCCTTCCCCTGTGCCCCCACAGGCTTCCTCTCCTTCTACAACGCCCGGACCAAGCAGCTGCTCCACACCTTCAAGGCCAAGTTCACGCAGCCCGTGCTGCCAGCCTTCATGGTACGGGGCGGGCAGGGCCGGGGGTTGCCCCCCC
>NW_020930404.1:0-546 GCF_003984885.1 Neopelma chrysocephalum | reverse complement strand
GTGATCACCATGGGCATTGCCACAACAACCATGGGCATTGCCATGATCATGGGGACCAGTGTGATCACCATGGGCATTGCCACCACCACCATGGGCATTGCCACCACCGTGGGCACCAACATGTCCAATATGGGCACCAGCGTGTCCACTGTGGGCATTGCCAGCACCATGGCCACCAGCATGTCCACCACAGGCACCAGAGTGTTCACTATGGCCATGGCCACCCCCATGAGCACCAACATGCCCACCATGGGCAGTGCCAGCCCCATGGGCATCACCATTGCCATCGCCACCACCATGGGCACTGCCAGCCCCACGGGCATCACCGTGGCCATTCCCACCACCATGGGTACCATGCCAGGGCTCTGCGAGCTCCGTGCCCACCCCGTGCCCACCCTGTGCCCCTCCCCTGTGCCCCCACAGGCTTCCTCTCCTTCTACAACGCCCGGACCAAGCAGCTGCTCCACACCTTCAAGGCCAAGTTCACGCAGCCCGTGCTGCCAGCCTTCATGGTACGGGGTGGGCAGGGCCGGGGGTTGCCCCCCC
>NW_020930403.1:0-951 GCF_003984885.1 Neopelma chrysocephalum | reverse complement strand
TATTTAATTGTGCTCTGGACGAGCTGCTGTTGTTTAACGCGTGGGGGTGGGACACAAAACCACCTCGTCCCCTGGGCTTTGAGGGGGGTCCCGCGGGGGTCCCATCCCGTGGTCCCGCTGTGGTCCCGTTGCACGGCTCCCCAGCCCCCCGGGCAGTGCCAGGAGGGGTCTGGGGGCTCACGGGGACTGTCCCCACCGCGGGCAGTGCTGTCCCAGCCATGGCAGCGCGAAGTGCGGGCACTTCCCTGGGCGCTGCGGCCGCTCTGCCAGGGACCCCCCTGTGCTGAGGACCCTGGGGGACCCTGGAGCCAGAGACCCCTGTGCTGTGGACCCTGGTGTCAGAGACCCCTGTGCTGGGGACCCTGGGGGGACCCTGGTGCCAAAGACCCCTGTCCTGGGGACACGAGGGACCTCAGTATTAGAGACTTTCCCTACTCTGAGGACTCTGGGGACCTTGGTGACAAAGACCCCCAGCTCTGGGGACCTTGGGGACCTCAGGGACCTCGGTGACAAAGACCTTCCCTGCACTGGGGACACTGGTGACCTCGGTGACAGAGACCCCTGTGCTGGGGACCTTGGTGACCTCAGTGACAGAGACTCTTGCTCTGGGGGTCCCTGGGGGTCCTGGGGACCTCGGTGACAGAGACCCCTGCTCTGAGGACCTTGGTGACCTTGGTGACCTCAGTGCCAGAGACCCCTGCTCTGGGGGGCCCTGGGGGTCCTGGGGGTCTCAGTGCTGTCCCCCTGTTTTGGGGTGCTCCGTGTCAGGGCACGGCTGAGCCAGGGAGTCCCTGGGGGTCCCCGTGGGCTGGGGGTCTGCACGGGGGGACAGGTATGAGGGGCTGGCACTGCGGGGAGGGGGACACTGCCATGCTTTACCCCCTCCCACGAGCCCTGGCAGCGAGGGGACCCTGCGTGTGGCACAGCACCCTCCCACCCCATCCCCTTCCT
>NW_020930402.1:0-593 GCF_003984885.1 Neopelma chrysocephalum | reverse complement strand
TATTTAATTGTGCTCTGGACGAGCTGCTGTTGTTTAACGCGTGGGGGGTGGGACACAAAACCACCTCGTCCCCTGGGCTTTGAGGGGGGTCCCGTGGGGGTCCCATCCCATGGTCCCGTTGCACGGCTCCCCAGCCCCCCGGGCAGTGCCAGGAGGGGTCTGGGGGCTCATGGGGACTGTGGTGGCCCTGCTGTCCTTGGCAGCGCGAAGTGCGGGCACTTCCCTGGGCGCTGCGGCCGCTCTGCCAGGGACCCCCCTGTGCTGGGGACCCCAGGGGACCCTGGTGTCAGAGACCCCTGTGCTGGGGACATGAGGGACTTCAGTATTAGAGACCTTCCCTACTCTGAGGACTCTGGGGACCTTGGTGACAAAGACCCCCAGCTCTGGGGACTTTGGGGACCTTGGGAACCTCGGTGATAGAGACCTTCTCTGCACTGGGGACACTGGTGACCTTGGTGACAGAGATCCCTGTGCTGGGAACCTTGGTGACCTTGGTGACCTCAGTGCCAGAGTCCCCTGCTCTGGGGGGCCCTGGGGTTCCTGGGGACCTCGGTGACAGAGTCCCCTGCTCTGGGGGGCCCTGGGGGTCCTGG
>NW_020930401.1:0-932 GCF_003984885.1 Neopelma chrysocephalum | reverse complement strand
GCGTGTGGCACAGCACCCTCCCACCCCATCCCCTTCCTACCCCCCCAGGCCAGAAGCACTTTAGGAAGGGGGCTCGGGGTCGGGGGGCTGCAGGGACCCCCAGCCACCGGCTCAGTGGCCACGTGTGTCCCGTGTCCCTGTCCCTCCGTGTCGTTCTCATACGTTATGCAAATATTTGCTGTAAAGTTTGTTTTTTCGATTTTTTTTTTGTTTCTTTTATTTTACTTCTTTCTTCCCCCCCTCCCGCCCCCCTGTAAATATCGTTTCTGCCCGTGTAACATATTCCAAAGGATTTATAAGGATTTTTTTAAGAAGTTTTGCTCGGCGGAAAGGCGCCAGCCCCGACCCGGGGGACGTGCTGGACCAGTGGTGACTTTTTAAACCCTCCCGCATGTCCCCTCCCCTTTCCCGGCGTGTTGTCCCCCGTTGGCCGCGGCGCCCGGATATGCAAAACTGCAAAAAAAACAACCCCAAAAAACCCCCAAAATCCCCCTGCTTTGCCCCCCTTCCCTCTCCAGTCCTGGTCTATATATTGGAAATAAACTGGTTATTCAAGGCGGTGGTTTTTGCTGTTATTGGGGGAGGGGGTCTGTGTGTGGGCCCCCATTTCTTTGGAGCGCTGGCAGCATCCAGGGAAGGTTTATCCATGGAAGGGTTTATCCATGGGAAGATTTATCCAGCTTTTCTATGAGCCTGGAAAAAGGAAATGGGCCCCCACACCCACTGGGGTGGTCTCAGAGTTGGGGATGTCCCATCCCGTCACCCCATAGTGAGAAAAGACCCCCCCTTTCCTTGTGCTGCAGGTCCTGGAGCATTGGCAGCATCCAGGTTTATCCATGCAAGGGTTTATCCTGCTTTTCCATGAGCCTGGGAGGAGGAAAGGGACCCCCACACCCACTGGGGTGGTCTCAGAGTTGGGGGATGTCCCACCC
>NW_020930400.1:0-899 GCF_003984885.1 Neopelma chrysocephalum | reverse complement strand
CCCCCCCAAGCCAGAAGCACTTTAGGAAGGGGGCTCGGGGTCGGGGGGGGGCTGCAGGGACCCTCAGCCACCGGCTCAGTGGCCACGTGTGTCCCGTGTCCCTGTCCCTCCGTGTCGTTCTCATACGTTATGCAAATATTTGCTGTAAAGTTTGTTTTTTCGGTTTTTTTTTTTGTTTCTTTTATTTTACTTTTTTTCTTCCCCCCCTCCCGCCCCCCTGTAAATATCGTCTCTGCCCGTGTAACATATTCCAAAGGATTTATAAGGATTTTTTTAAGAAGTTTTGCTCGGCGGAAAGGCGCCAGCCCCGACCCAGGGGACGTGCTGGACCAGTGGTGACTTTTTAAACCCTCCCGCATGTCCCCTCCCCTTTCCCAGCGTGTTGTCCCCCGTTGACCGCGGCGCCGGGATATGCAAAACTGCAAAAAAAAAAACACCCAAAAACCCCCCAAAATCCCCCTGCTTTGCCCCCCTTCCCTCTCCAGTCCTGGTCTATATATTGGAAATAAACTGGTTATTCAAGGCGGTGGTTTTTGCTGTTATTGGGGGGGGGTCTGTGTGTGGGCCCCCATTTCTTTGGAGCGCTGGCAGCATCCAGGGAAGGTTTATCCATGGAAGGGTTTATCCATGGGAAGATTTATCCAGCTTTTCTATGAGCCTGGGAGGAGGAAATGGGCCCCCACACCCACTGGGGTGGTCTCAGAGTTGGGGATGTCCCACCCCACCCACCCCACAGTGAGAAAAGACCCCCCCTTTCCTTGTATTGCAGGTCCTGGAGCATTGGCAGCATCCAGGTTTATCCATGCAAGGGTTTATCCCGCTTTTCCATGAGCCTGGAAAAAGGAAATGGACCCCCCACACCCACTGGGGTGGTCTCAGAGTTGGGGGATGTCCCACCC
>NW_020930399.1:307-514 GCF_003984885.1 Neopelma chrysocephalum | reverse complement strand
CAATTTTTATTCCACTCACTGCCTCTCCCACTCTATTTGTTGCAGTGCATACTTACATACAGGAATGAAAAATTGAAGTAATTAAAGGGTCATCCAAGGATCAAAAACCCTAAGCTGCTGTTTTCAAATTTTATTTATATTTATTAAACTTTCTCAACTCATTTCATTATTCATCTAAGAAGTGTTTGGCAGGGTGGGTAAGCAGAA
>NW_020930399.1:0-207 GCF_003984885.1 Neopelma chrysocephalum | reverse complement strand
CAATTTTTATTCCACTCACTGCCTCTCCCACTCTATTTGTTGCAGTGCATACTTACATACAGGAATGAAAAATTGAAGTAATTAAAGGGTCATCCAAGGATCAAAAACCCTAAGCTGCTGTTTTCAAATTTTATTTATATTTATTAAACTTTCTCAACTCATTTCATTATTCATCTAAGAAGTGTTTGGCAGGGTGGGTAAGCAGAA
>NW_020930398.1:0-1012 GCF_003984885.1 Neopelma chrysocephalum | reverse complement strand
AAAGGAGAACCCTTATTATGAGCTTAGCAAATCAAACTATTTGTTTCCGCCAAAGGAAACGGCCAAAAGCCCAAATGCCTGTTTGGTGATCGGGTTCCACAGGGCTCTGGCTCTGAAATGCCAGGCAGCCAACCTGCAGCAATGCCTGGAATCATGGGATAATTTAGGTTGGAAAAGACCTTTGAGATCATAGAGTCCAACCATAAACCAAACACTGCCGAGTCCCACTAAACCTGTTGTAACAGGAGCCTGACCCAGGCTGGGAAACCAGGACTCCTGACCCCCACCCAGTGCCCTGGAGCACTATTCCTTAAAAATCCCACCTTATTCATGGCAAAATGGGGGGGGAATGAACAGAAAAACATTTTCAGATGTCCGTGAGCTGCACTCAGGTAGATCCAGGTGGAATTAGGGTGCTCACCCAGCACCTTCAGCCCCTTGCAACTGCAGTGAAATGGGGCTGTTTTGAAATTATCCTGTTGAGTGGGAGACACTTTAGGGGCTTCAGAAAGCCCCAGGACTCTCCTCCAGCCTGGGCAGTTGGAGTTCTGTGCTCAGGGAAGGATATTTTCCCATTCTGGAGTTGTCAGTGCTTGTTTCAGCTCAGGGGTTCCTTTGACTGACAAACCCTGTCCAGCCCAAAGGAATCCACACAGATCTCATCAGCTGGGAGATTGGGAGTTGCCTGCAATGCTGCAGGATAAAAATTCCATAATAAAAATGAAATGAGTAACATTCCTTTCAAAGAAACTTGAAGTGAGCATTCCCTGTATTTTAACCTAAAATATTTGATCTCTTCAGGCTTTTTTTCACTGTTAATAAGTGTAACTTTTGGGCCTAAACCTGTGTTCTTTACAGTATCAAATATAATTCAATTAACTCCTCTTGTCATAGAAATAGCTGTATTTTTTATTATTAGATATGGTATTATTATTATCATCATCATAATCATCATCACATAATCCTTATTATTATTATTATTATTATTATTATTATTATTATTATTATTATT
>NW_020930397.1:0-1014 GCF_003984885.1 Neopelma chrysocephalum | reverse complement strand
AAAGGAGAACCCTTATTATGAGCTTAGCAAATCAAACTATTTGTTTCTGCCAAAGGAAACGGCCAAAAGCCCAAATGCCTGTTTGGTGATCGGGTTCCACAGGGCTCTGGCTCTGAAATGCCAGGCAGCCAACCTGCAGCAATGCCTGGAATCATGGGATAATTTAGGTTGGAAAAGACCTTTGAGATCATCGAGTCCAACCATAAACCAAACACTGCCGAGTCCCACTAAACCTGTTGTAACAGGAGCCTGACCCAAGCTGGGAAACCAGGACTCCTGACCCCCACCCAGTGCCCTGGAGCACTATTCCTTAAAAATCCCACCTTATTCATGGCAAAATGGGGGGGGAATGAACAGAAAAACATTTTCAGATGTCCGTGAGCTGCACTCAGGTAGATCCAGGTGGAATTAGGGTGCTCACCCAGCACCTTCAGCCCCTTGCAACTGCAGTGAAATGGGGCTGTTTTGAAATTATCCTGTTGATTGGGAGACACTTCAGGGGCTGCAGAAAGCCCCAGGACTCTCCTCCAGCCTGGGCAGTGGGAGTTCTGTGCTCAGGGAAGGATAATTTCCCATTCTGGAGTTGTCAGTGCTTGTTTCAGCTCAGGGATTCCTTTGACTGACAAACCCTGTCCAGCCCAAAGGAATCCACACAGATCTCATCAGCTGGGAGATTGGGAGTTGCCTGCAATGCTGCAGGATAAAAATTCCATAATAAAATGAAATGAGTAACATTCCTTTCAAAGAAACTTGAAGTGAGCATTCCCTGTATTTTAACCTAAAATATTTGATCTCTTCAGGCTTTTTTTCACTGTTAATAAGTGTAACTTTTGGGCCTAAACCTGTGATCTTTACAATATCAAATATAATTCAATTAACTCCTCTTGTCATAGAAATAACTGTATTTTTTATTATTAGATATGGTATTATTATTATCATCATAACCATCATCACATTATTATTATTATTATTATTATTATTATTATTATTATTATTATTATTATTATTATTATT
>NW_020930396.1:0-436 GCF_003984885.1 Neopelma chrysocephalum | reverse complement strand
CTGCTATGGCTTGTGTAAGGGCAACCCTCACCAGAGTAATTTGATTGATACTCCCACTGGCTCTCAAATACAAAGGAAAAATGTAAAACCTTTCCAATGTAGCATAAAGTTAATCCCTGTAAGGAGGTAATGAAGCTGCTAATGTTTGGCTAAGTATCATCCTTAGCTGACACAGTGCTGTGCAGGCAAAGGAGAGTAAATGACTTACCTCAGCATCTCACACAACTGAACATTTATTACTGCAGTGAAGGCCAGTGAGAGTATCAATCAAATTACTCTGGTGAGGGTTGCCCTTACACAAGCCATAGCAGAGCAGAAAACCAAAATACTGGTTCTAATTAACAGCAAAGACACTTACACTTACCCTACAACTGGTTTTCTGCCTGCTATGGCTTGTGTAAGGGCAACCCTCACCAGAGTAATTTGATTGATACTC
>NW_020930395.1:0-6995 GCF_003984885.1 Neopelma chrysocephalum | reverse complement strand
GAAACTGGATGTGTCAAGGAGAGAGAAGAGAGTGAGTCAAAGCAGTGCCCTAGATAGAGTCACAAAGCACAAGATGAAACAATAAGAGATGAGAACGAGAGCAGCAAGAGGTGATCAAGTCATTGACTGACAGGAAAAAATCTATAGATTTTAACAGATTTGCATTTCTGGAGTGCTTTTCCAGAAAAGAGTGTGTAGAGACTGAAAGCATTTTGTTCATAACTGCAAGAGCATGTGATCGTGATGAAGTGATCCATGTCAGACTGGGCAGCTCTATTTTTGCTTCAAGTATTTACGGAAAGACAGTTCCCTGTTTTGGAATCTAGTGTTCACTTACATCTTTGGAATTTTTTCAGCTCTCTGCTTTCAAGAACACAGGCACCCAACCATCGCCTGCCTTTGGACTGGGAGGACAGCAAACATCAAGCTTTGGGCTCTCAAGTAAGTTCCTGCCCTAAGAACCAGCAGATATCAACATTTTCTGGAGTTTCTCTGCTGCTGCATTTTTTGAAATACAGCAGTGGTTTAATATGACTGGGGTACCCATTGTAATATTTGTTATCAATTCTGTACTTGCAGGCTTTCCTGTGAGCAGCAGCAGTACCGGTGCCAGCAGTTTCTCCTTTAAAGCCAGTTTCAGTACAAACCAACAGATCATTTCAAATTCAACAACTCCGAAGTAGTAAAAGGGACGTGTACAAAAAAAAAAATGCCCCCACTGTTTGTCTTAAACGTGCCTGTATCACTCGCTGGGTATACCTCTGAGGACTAAAATCCTCACTTCCCACATACTCTGTATTTTGATCTGTATCTTCTTTATTCATCTCTGCCCCAATGTGGGGGTGGAATGGAGGAAACTAACATTTGCACATAAAACCTGATTATCCCATTTACCAAGTCATCAACTGTAAGATAATATTAAAATGCAATGACATGTTTTCCCCATCCTCCAATTTATAAAGTGGCCACCAATGATTACAATATCTCTTCATTTTATCTTTAGTCATTTGATCTCCCCTAAACTTATTCCAGTTTTTCAGGATGCCTCCTAGAGAGCTATGGGGAAGAATTGCGGATTAGCATGCTCCTGTTGTTAGATTTAGTAACATTCAAGTTACCCAAGTCCTCTACCCTAAGGCCCAGACCTTCAATAGTTACACGACTCCACTGGTAAGTATACACCATTTGGAAACAGAACAATAACTTAGGGGTTACAGAAGTAGTGCTGGGCTGAAGGTTGGACTGGATGATCCCAAAGGTCTCTTCCAATCTTGATGATTCTATGATTCCATAGCCATGGGCAATACATTCCTTCGTCTCCCTGTAAAGATACAGCACACAAATATTTTACCACGCAGGCTCTGTGGGAAAGGGGTTTATGTGAGTAAGGGGCGATTACAGCCGACGAGAGGGTATTCTACTGTGCCAATGACTAAGGGTTTGCACCAAGCTCCAGTCAAATCCTAATTTGGCTCTGTCCGCAGCCTGTCGATGTGTTATCCCCCGGTCTGACCGGATCCGTGGTGTCATCCCCGCTCCAGCCGCAGCCCCCGCTCCCAGCGCGTGCCCCCGGAGGGCAGCGCGCACGCGGGCACAACGGCGGCGCTCGTGCCGGCGCTCACTCCTCCCGGCCGCTCCGCGCGCTGCCTGCTCGGCGCGCGCCCGGCACGTCAGAGCGGCGGCGACGGCGGGGCGGCCATGGGCGTGTGCCAGTTCTTCCTGCGGGGATACTGCCGCTTCGGGGACCGCTGCTGGAACGAGCACCCCCGCGGCGCCGGCCGCCCCGGGGGCCCCCCACCGCCCTCACAAGGTACCCCGAGCGCGGTGGGCCGGGCCGGGCCGGGCCGGGCCGGGCCGGCTGGAGGCGGCCCCCGGCCGGCAGGAGCTCCGGAGCCGGGCGGGCCGGGCCCGGGAGTCTCGGCAGCAGCCTCTGCTTCGGCACGCGCGGGGCTGGGCTCTGGCGAAGAGTCTGGAGCTCAGGTCCTGTGAGGAGAGGCTGAGGGAGCTGGAGGTGTTTAGCCTGGAGAGAAGGACGCCCAAGGGAGACCTTATCACTCTCTACAACTACTTGAAAGGATGTTGTAGCCAGCTGGGAGTCGGTCTCTTCTTCAGGCAATCAGCAACAGGACAAGAGGACACATTCTTAAGCTGTGCCAGGGACTGTGTAGGTTGAGCATTAGGAAGAATTTCTTCACAGAAAGGGTGATTAGACCTTGGAATTGGCTGCCCCGGGAGGTGGTGGAGTCACCGTCCTTGGAGGTTTTTAAGGAGAGACTGGCCGTGGCACTTAGTGCCATGGTCTAGTTGGCATGGTGGTGTTGGTCATAGGTTGGACTCGATGAGCTCAGAGGTCTTTTCCAACCTACTTGATTCTGTGATTCTGTGACTGCGGGATGTGCCACAATGCCATGGGAAAGCAGCTCGGGAAACTTTCCTGCCAAGAACAGAGAGCAAGTTTCCAGCAGCCTTATGCTGTGGCCAGTGAAGGCTGTTTCCATTCTCATTGGCTCTGTGTGTCTGGGAGCTTTGGAAAGGCGAGTGACGCAACAGGGAGTTTAGAGCTGCAGTGATGGCAGGAACACGGCTGCAGTTGCTTGTCCTTATTCCTGCTGAAGGAGGGTTGGAGTTTGTAACACACATGCACAGATGTGTTTAAGGTCTCAGAACAGAACTCTGGAGCTCTCTGCGCTGCAGCAGAGCAGGAGGCAGGAGCTCCTAATGTAAACACATGGTGAGTTAAATTTTTTTCTGCTAGGGTAGTTTCTTCGTGAAATGACCTCAACAAAACTGAAACAGTCTCTTTCTGGGATGCCACGTATTATTGGCACCGTGATCTAGTTGAAGGTGTCTCTGCTCATTATGGCACGAGGGAGGTCAGACTAGATGATTTTTAAAGGTGCCTTCCAACCCAAACTATTCTGTGGTTCCACGTGAGAAGAAGGAGTTCCCATTTACCTCTGACTCCTGAACTACCATGCGTAACTCACTAGGTAAAGCTCACAAAATACTGAGGTTAACTCATTAGGAAAAAACTAAATTTTCATTTTAAACTTCTTATTGCCACCATAAGACTGGTTATACTTACAGTTTTTGTTGATGCTCTTTGTTTCATATCTTAATGATTAAAAATTTCTGTTGTTTGCTTTCTTTGTTTTTTTATTTGGAAGTTACTGGCGGAAGAGGAGGAGGATGGGGTTCCTCTAACCAGAGATACAGCAGTGTTATCCAACCATCTACCTTCAAGTCTGATACATGGGGTGGCAGCAGAGATCATGGAAGAGGATTCTTTGGCTCCTCTGACTTTGGATCATCAGGCAGCAGCAGCAGAAGTGCAGACTTCTCACAGAACAGGTTCTCGGCATTAGCGAACAGTCAGAGTGTTGCTGATGGCTCTAAAGATGAAGAGGAGAGACTTTTGTAAGTTATACTCCTGTCTTACTGAAAGCATTTAGAATGAGCAGTTTAAAAGCTTACTAACTTCCTAGAGATAATGCAGAGAACAGTATCATGAAGAGGAAGCTGGGACATGTAGAAAGAACGATAGAGAACACAACTTCATTTGGTTCTCTGGAATGATGCTGGCATGGGAAGGAAGAAATCCGTGTCTGGGACCTGAGCTGGGCAGCTAGACAGCTGTGATACTAGTAAGATGGTATGGTATTTAAGTTGTGAGCAGGAGGATAAGGAATAAAACAAATATTTCAGTGCTTGAAAAATAAGGGTCAGAGCTCCTTTGGGAAAATGAATTATTTGACTTGGTTTTCCAGACAAGACAACAAATTTTTCTGCCAACAGCAAAACTATTGAAACCTGGTTTCACACAGACATGTGTTACAGTCAGTTGAGAGTGACCAGCAGATTCAAGGCGATTACAGGGCAGGTGCTGAGAAGTAGCAAGCAATGTGATTTCCCAAAGAAAAAAGGTTTTGGAACCACTTTCCATTACTTTTTTTAAGATTTTAACTGTTTAGGGCAACACTTTGTTTTCATGGTAGCAGGTATTGATTTTGACTTTGGACAGAAACCAGGCAATTGTTTCTGGTGGTTTTGTTTTGACCATGTAATTTCACCTTCTTCTGTGGTTTTGCTTTGTTTTGTAGAGAATGTGTAGTGAAAGACATGGAAATTTGGGAATCTTCTGGACAATGGATATTTTCATCTTACTCACCAATGAAAGAAAAGCTGAATGTCTCAGGTAGGTAATGTTTTTAGTGTTGTTGCGTATTACTGCTATTTAGGGTGTTTCTGTGACTTGCCTACACTAATGTACCTCTGTGGAACTATTTGCAAGGTGATGATTTGCCTTGTGATACAACAGAAAGGAATATGAGATTAATGCAAATTAATTTTGGACATTCACACCTCTGAAGTTCTGTAATGGATCTTTTTTGTGTCTCGGACTGTGACTGACTTAGGACAGACAAAGTACCAAAGCCCATTTCTTCGTAACTATGGAGGGTGATTGTAAATATGAATGTGTTTTCTTGGAGGTTTTTCACTACTCCTATCCTTGCAGGCTTTTCGGATGTCTCACCAGAAGAGCTGCATCTGGAGTATTATGACAGCAGAGCAAAGAATATGATTGGGAATTATGTAAGTATTTAAACAATACTGGTGTGGACACTCTTTAGGACAGGACTTGTTACTGTTCTTCAGGTTGCCAACTCTTGACTCACTTAGCTCCCAACTCGGGGAGATTATCAGAATGCCAAAATATTTTTCAATTGCCGTGCACCAAATAGAATGCAAAAATACCTGCTGGACACTCCTTGACTTAATCTTGTCCCTGCTCTTGTATATTATTTGTAGAAGTTACTGGAATGCTGTCTCAAAAATTTAATATCTCATCTGCTATTAGTCAGTTTGATTAATATAGCTGGTTATCTAGTGCTTTAAATAAAAGACTGGGAAAGTTTATTTGACCTTGTTCTTTTACATGCCTTTATTGCAGGGAACTAATGATGAAAATAGCAGATACTTCTTTTTTAGAAATATATATATTCCTTTGGAAGTAACACATATGTTTTTATATAAAATATCTCTCAATGTATGTGTATTGTTCCTTCCTCATAGTCCTGTCAATATCAAGGAAGCTAGCAGAGTTTAATGTTGTGTCCAGAAGGAAATTAGGCTATTGGAAATTAGGCTGGTGGCAAGTATAAACTAATTTAAGCTACATTTCACTCTTTCTTCTTGTTCTTGGTTCTGTGTTCCAGAAGAAATTGCTGTTGTCACCAGTCTGGCTTCATATGCTTAGATTTACCAGAACTGCATTTTCAGAGACAAGAGATACAAAATTTTTTTAAATTTCAATTAAAATAATAAACCAAAATGATTAAACAATATGCTATGCCTGGCTATTAAAAAAAATAAATTATGGTCTCACCAAAGTTGTAAATGCAAGTTCACAAAACTCTCAGTGTATAGATGATAACTGTATGATACAGTTTTCTCACAAAATGTTTAAGCACAACATGTCTTTTCCATGTTTCTATTCTTAAACTGGGTCAAAATCTGAATTTTCTGGTCTGTTGTATAAGAGCAGATACCAGGCAACATGATCTTCCAGCATGTGAGTAGACACAAAAGAATTATTGATGTTTGTGTTATAAGATTCTTTTGAAAAATTAAGGAATTTGTCTACAAAAAGATTATTCATTCCATTCTTAGAGGCATTTGTGACATTAGGTGTTTTACTTCTTTATGTTTTAAGGAAAATTCAATTAGACCAAGCATTGAATTAGATATGTTGCTAAACTTAAATATAAATGTAGGAAATTCAAGTTTAAAATTCCCAAAGGTTATTTGAAGACTTTGCAGTTTCTTGTTTAATACTAAATCACAGTTATCAAGACACAGATACTATTTACTGCTGCACTGTTCTGTGCAGTTATCTAGTGGAACACGTTAATGTCGTCAAAACTGAATATTTCAGGATGATACTATTAAAATCTTCTGAATTACAGTGTTTTGAAAGTGGAGGTTTTTTTTCTGAACATATGGAAAAAGCTAAGGCAAATCTTAGGACTTGAGCTTACTGAGTGAGCGCATAAGTAGGCAGGCCAGAAATCAAACAGAGGTTGAAGAGTTTATTCTCATATATTTAAAACTTACATATCTTATGTCATTTGTTTCCTTTTTGCGTCTAATTCAGAAAGAGATAGAACTTGAATTTAAAAAGCCCCAGAATTTTTTTTTTAATATTATCCCTATGTAAAGTACAAAGGTTGATTTAAGGGCAGTAGTAAGAGAGTTTAAAGGAATTCTTTGCTAAAAACAAAGGTGTCAACTCCTCACCCTGAAGGTTCAGGAAAGCAAAAATCCTGTCATCTTGGCTTAATGAAGTTTCTTTTTTAATTCTGGATATCTTTTTTCAGTTCAGTTGTCAGATCACTCTTCTTTTAAGTCTTCAGTAATAAAAACATGCTTTTCTTTCCCCTTTTTTAGATAGATGCTGTCCAACAGTTAGCAGCACAATGGAAAAATCGTCTGCTTCAGTTGAAAGCTTTAAATGCATCCACAAAAGCAGCTTTGGTAAGTGTTAGGGAAAGGCAAAATGTTTCTGTTCTGTGCTAATGTTGACTCTTCCAAATCAGAATCAGCAGACTGGACTGGAATTGCCCTCCAGGCTGTCTTAGGATAAATAGAGTGTTTGGGTAATGCCAGAATGAGGAATTGAGAGATAGCTGGGAGGGAAACCCTTTGGATAACATTTGAAGATAAAAAAAGTCATTGATTCTGGGAAGGTGACAAACACTTCTGAATCGAGATGTTTTTTCAGAAGCAATTGCTTGACTTAAAGCTAATAAGCAATAATGAGGGAGACAGAGGAAGTGGCTTTATTTAAGTGGAGTTTTCATGAAGTGCATTAAAGGTTAAGTAGCATGATCCCAGCCCTTGGTCTGTTGATGCTGAAAGTGGAGAAGCAGGATTTGGGCTTTAGCACAGGAAACTGGATGTGTCAAGGAGAGAGAAGAGAGTGAGTCAAAGCAGTG
>NW_020930394.1:0-640 GCF_003984885.1 Neopelma chrysocephalum | reverse complement strand
ACTGCTAATTTTATCACTGCTCAGAGTGGCTAATGGTGTTATTTATACGTTTAGCAGTGATAAATGTTGATGCTAAATAAAGGCTCCCTGGCATAGGCAGGTTAAGGGCTGATATGGCACACCCAGAACTTTATCATCAAAGGAATTAGCACTGTGGGTAAGAGCTTTCCTGGTTTTCTGCAAAGCTGAACACTTATGAATGGGAAATGGTGGCAGCAATTAGCCTTTCCTGATAACAAAGCACGTCCTTAATGAGCAGTGCTTTTAAGAGCCTGGATTTTACACATCTCCCCGGGAGGGCAAAGGGAAATCCCCCCTCCTGCTTTCCATGGTGAAAAGCTGTATCTAAAAGTTCTCGTGCCTTCAGATGTGTAAAACAGGGGCTGTGGAAGAGCAGAGTCAGAGCTGCACCACAGCAAACACCCACTGAGAAGCTGTTGGGAGCAGGGATGGTCAGCCCAGGGTACCCAGGGTCACCCCCAGGGATGGGCAGCCCAAAGAGGTTATTAATGCTCAGACAAGGCTTCTCAATTCTGTGGAGAATATTTACTTTCTAGTGAAAACTCCCAGCCCACGTTAGTTATTTCAGTGGCAGTTTGACCCAGGGATGCCACGGGGGCGACTCACTGGACTTGCAGTT
>NW_020930393.1:0-616 GCF_003984885.1 Neopelma chrysocephalum | reverse complement strand
TATGCTCTGACAGCTCAGCACATGCACAAGCACCATGTGAATCCATAACTGACATCCACTGAATTCTGATGGTGTGAATATCTACCTCCAACAGCTGTCAGGGCAGCCTTTTCAGCTGGAGTGTCATTTCTATATTATGGAGTATGCTGCAGCTTTACTGGTTGTCCTGCCCCTCAGCAGACACATCTGCACACCCGAGCCCCCTGACTGTGTGGCTGCCTGGAGGGCCACGGCTGTGCTGGCTCCTGCTCCTCATCCCTGCGCCAAGCATCTGCTTTTAGCAGAGAAGGACTGGCAAATCCTAATGCTCTTCAGGGTGTGCTCTGGCTGGGTGGATAGAGAACACGAGAAGGGGCACCACACGTTTCACCAGGGTGGAAAATTGTCAGGTCTGAAGAGAAAGAAGCCCCTAGAAGTGCTGTGGCGTCACGTGGCAATGTTTGCATGACACCTCCTGCCCCTGCTCACCCCGACAGGCAGCAGAGAGGCTGGTTTGGAAGACAGTGAAGCTTTCAGGAGCTTTGCTCACACGAGCCTGATGAGCCCCCGGGGAGCTGTGGCGTCCGGCGGAACGGAGGTGGGGCCGTGACCCGGTGCTTATAGAGAAACTCAGCAG
>NW_020930392.1:0-589 GCF_003984885.1 Neopelma chrysocephalum | reverse complement strand
TATGCTCTGACAGCTCAGCACATGCACAAGCACCATGTGAATCCATAGCTGACATCCACTGAATTCTGATGGTGTGAATATCCACCTCCAACAGCTGTCAGGGCAGCCTTTTCAGCTGGAGTATGCTGCAGCTTTACTGGTTGTCCTGCCCCTCAGCAGACACATCTGCACACCCAGAACCCTGACTGTGTGGCTGCCTGGAGGGCCACGGTTGTGCTGGCTCCTGCTCCTCATCCCTGCGCTAAGCATCTGCTTTTAGCAGAGAAGGACTGGCAAATCCTAATGCTCTTCAGGGTGTGCTCTGGCTGAGTGGATAGAGAACACAAGAAGGGGCACCACACGTTTCACCAGGGTGGAAAATTGTCAGGTCTGAAGAGAAAGAAGCCCCTAGAAGTGCTGTGGCGTCACGTGGCAATGTTTGCATGACACCTCCTGCCCCTGCTCACCCCGACAGGCAGCAGAGAGGCTGGTTTGGAAGACAGTGAAGCTTTCAGGAGCTTTGCTCACACGAGCCTGATGAGCCCCCGGGGAGCTGTGGCGTCCAGCAGAACGGAGGTGGGGCCGTGACCCGGTGCTTATAGAGAAACTC
>NW_020930391.1:0-621 GCF_003984885.1 Neopelma chrysocephalum | reverse complement strand
TGCTCAGAGTGGCTAATGGTGTTATTTATATGTTTAGCAGTGATAAATGTTGATGCTAAATAAAGGCTCCCTGGCATAGGCAGGTTAAGGGCTGATATGGCACACCCAGAACTTTATCATCAAAGGAATTAGCACTGTGGGTAAGAGCTTTCCTGGTTTTCTGCAAAGCTGAACACTTATGAATGGGAAATGGTGGCAGCAATTAGCCTTTCCTGATAACAAAGCACGTCCTTAATGAGCAGTGCTTTTAAGAGCCTGGATTTTACACATCTCCCTGGGAGGGCAAAGGGAAATCCCCCCTCCTGCTTTCCATGGTGAAAAGCTGTATCTAAAAGTTCTCGTGCCTTCAGATGTGTAAAACGGGCTGTGGAAGAGCAGAGTCAGAGCTGCACCACAGCAAACACCCACTGAGAAGCTGTTGGGAGCAGGGATGGTCAGCCCAGGGTACCCAGGGTCACCCCCAGGGATGGGCAGCCCAAAGAGGTTATTAATGCTCAGACAAGGCTTCTCAATTCTGCGGAAAATATTTACTTTCTAGTGAAAACTCCCAGCCCACGTTAGTTATTTCAGTGGTAGTTTGACCCAGGGATGCCACGGGGGCGACTCACTGGACTTGCAGTT
>NW_020930390.1:0-697 GCF_003984885.1 Neopelma chrysocephalum | reverse complement strand
GCAAAAAGATGTAGGGGACTGTGCAGCATTTCTGAGTTTAGTCACCTTACAGACAAAGAAGGAACCTGGACTGATTTGCCATGGGTTCAGCAGGAGTATGTGATGCTAGTGCAGTTTAAATGGATCTGAGTCAGTGCTGCCGTGGTTCTCTTGCATGTCCCTTGTGCTCATCTGGTCCGACACAGCAGTTTTATGGAGAAAATGTGCCAGAAACTGACCCTCCAAAATACTGGGCATGCCTTTTCCAGTTTGGGTCTCCACAGGGGTCATGCAAGAGAACCACGGCAGCACTGACTCAGATCCATTTAAACTGCACTAGCATCACATACTCCTGCTGAACCCATGGCAAATCAGTCCAGGTTCCTTCTTTGTCTGTAAGGTGACTAAACTCAGAAATGCTGCACAGTCCCCTACATCTTTTTGCCCTTCACAAAGAGAGATGAAGCCAAGGAACTGTCATTACAGCTCCTCTGTCTTGGCACTATGCCACGACACAGGAAAATTACTTCCTTCAAATGTGGCTGTTAAACTGTGTGAAGTGCAAAAAGATGTAGGGGACTGTGCAGCATTTCTGAGTTTAGTCACCTTACAGACAAAGAAGGAACCTGGACTGATTTGCCATGGGTTCAGCAGGAGTATGTGATGCTAGTGCAGTTTAAATGGATCTGAGTCAGTGCTGCCGTGGTTCTCTTGCATG
>NW_020930389.1:0-946 GCF_003984885.1 Neopelma chrysocephalum | reverse complement strand
TTTCAGTGATTCCATTATACGGTAAGCCAGAAAAAAATTAAAACTTCATAAATATATCACCTGTGACCCCAGAAATGGTAGTTTTGCAGAAAACTGCTTTCCTGTGTTTTTCATTCAAGGTGTATTGTGCTGTTCATTACAGTATGTCAGAGCGACAGTAGCATTATTCTCTTATTTACAGTTCTTCCTTTCTCTTCAGCAGTGAAAATGAAAAGGAAATCAATGCCATTAAAGAGAATAATGACAAACTCACCTCTTGCAAGGTCTATGCTCATATATTTTTTTTTCTGAATTCTCATCTCTGAATATACTCATACAAATGTGATGGAAGAATGGAGGAAAACTCCAGGAAAGCACCACTGCAAGAGAGAGAGATATGCTGTGGTAGGCCACTGCATCTGCAAAAGGCTGAAAACAATCCTGTGTCCTGCATCCCCCTCTGCCCCTATGGCCTTTACAAAAATCTGCTATGTGATTAGAAATGTCAGGGAGGAAGATCAAGAAGGATTAAATTAAGTGACACAGGATTGTTTTCAGCCTTTTGCAGATGCAGTGGCCTACCACAGCATATCTCTCTCTCTTGCAGTGGTGCTTTCCTGGAGTTTTCCTCCATTCTTCCATCACATTTGTATGAGTATATTCAGAGATGAGAATTCAGAAAAAAAAAATATATGAGCATAGACCTTGCAAGAGGTGAGTTTGTCATTATTCTCTTTAATGGCATTGATTTCCTTTTCATTTTCACTGCTGAAGAGAAAGGAAGAACTGTAAATAAGAGAATAATGCTACTGTCGCTCTGACATACTGTAATGAACAGCACAATACACCTTGAATGAAAAACACAGGAAAGCAGTTTTCTGCAAAACTACCATTTCTGGGGTCACAGGTGATATATTTATGAAGTTTTAATTTTTTTCTGGCTTACCGTATAATGGAATCACTGAAA
>NW_020930388.1:0-813 GCF_003984885.1 Neopelma chrysocephalum | reverse complement strand
ACAGCCGTGATGATCCCTGTTTTTTAGGACTTCCAACCTCGTTATCAACGTTTGGGAAGAGGTTGTTACCTTTAACCAAGCCTAAGCCACAGTCCACTGGGTCTAAGAAGATTAAATTTAGTGTATTTTGCTCTTTGAACCATTTTAATGTGTGATCTAAAAAGCTGAACCACGAGCTGGTGGCTTTGAGGATCAACCACCTCCTGACACCAAATTTTGGGGCAAAACTCCGAGCCTCAGTTTCCCCATTCCCACAAAAATGGGGTTGACGAACTGTTCCTGCTCCCGAAGACGAGCTGAGGTTTCAGCAGGAGGAAAACAGGCAGAATTATCTCCCTTCTGCCTTTTGCTATCGAGAGCACCCGAAGGCTTACAAATCTCACAATAACAAGTACAAACTCCCAACACCCTCAGGAATAACCCCAGGAAAACGCTCAGTGATTTAATTAATTGAGACGAGAGCGCATGACGCCGGCCCCGCCGTGCTGGAGCTCGTCACGTTTGGGAAGAGGCTTGTAAATCATGTAAATGTGAAATAAAAGTGTCCAAAGCTGAAAAGCTGAGAGTTGCAGAAGTTGCATTTTGCAGGCGACGAGCTCAGCTTGGTCTTCCCTTTCCAGAGGGAAAGATGAAGACGTCGGAGGAGGTTGGGGGAACGATGTTGAACAGATAAAGAGCCTCAAGCAGAGATTGGGTTAAGAGATATATAACTTGATACAGAATGGATAAATAACCTTAAAATATTAATAGATAAAGAGCCTCAAGTAGAGGTTGGGTTAATAGATAAATAACCTCATATATAATAGATAAATA
>NW_020930387.1:0-824 GCF_003984885.1 Neopelma chrysocephalum | reverse complement strand
TCTCAATATATTAATAGATAAAGAATCTCAAGCAGAGGTTGGGTTAAGAGATAAATAATCTCACATATAATAGATAAATAACCTCATAATAGATAAAGAACCTCAAGCAGAGGTTGGGTTAATAGATAAATAATCTCATACACAATAGGTAGATAAAATCAATATATTAATAGATAAAGAACCTCAACCAGAGGGTGAGTTTTACATGATTAAACCCTTGTTAACATTAAGTGGGAAAGGTGGGAATCCTGTGGGAACATGTCACGAGGTGAGAAGGTGGAATGTGGAGAATTGTGCTAAAAAATGCATTTCTTGGTGCTCACAAACAAAGTGGGGAGAGATGTTAAAATACTTACGATGGGTGTTCCAAAGGGAATGTAACCTATTAAGAAAAAAGAGGTTTAATGAGTTTTAATATGTGATTTTGGGATGGAAAAAAATCCCACCTAAGACATGCCTCAGTTTAGGGAAGAAGCCACGAGCCGCTATCACTTCACCACCTCCACCCCACCACGGGGACATCTCGGACCTAAAACAACTGGGAGCATCCTCCTGATTTCTGTCTCATCTCATTCCCATCCTTTATTTGCTTTTTTCGGGTTCTAAGAGTTTCCCTAAAACTTCAGCCATCTAGATGGAAAAGGTGACTCCAGCAAACCCAGTCTGGGCCTGTTGGAATTTGAGAGGGCGTCGTGTTGTTGAGCTGGACTAGGCAGCCCCATCCCACACCAGCAGAGCACAGGGATGGGAGCTCAGAGCAGGATCTGCTCCATTGGCACCCGGAGGAGCCGGATCCTGCCGTGGTGGTGCTGACTGAGCTGACC
>NW_020930386.1:0-849 GCF_003984885.1 Neopelma chrysocephalum | reverse complement strand
TCTCAATATATTAATAGATAAAGAATCTCAAGCAGAGGTTAGGTTAAGAGATAAATAATCTCACATATAATAGATAAATAACCTTAATATATTAATAGATAAAGAACCTCATAATAGATAAAGAACCTCAAGCAGAGGTTGGGTTAATAGATAAATAATCTCATACACAATAGGTAGATAAAATCAATATATTAATAGATAAAGAACCTCAACCAGAGGGTGGGTTTTACATGATTAAACCCTTGTTAATATTAAGTGGGAAAGGTGGGAATCCTGTGGGAACATGTCACGAGGTGAGAAGGTGGAATGTGGAGAACTGTGCTAAAAAATGCATTTCTTGGTGCTCACAAACAAAGTGGGGAGAGATGTTAAAATACTTACGATGGGTGTTCCAAAGGGAATGTAACCTATTAAGAAAAAAGAGGTTTAATGAGGTTTAATACGTGATTTTGGGATGGAAAAAAATCCCACCTAAGACATGCCTCAGTTTAGGGAAGAAGCCACGAGCTGCTCTCACTTCACCACCTCCACCCCACCATGGGGACATCTCAGACCTAAAACAACTGGGAGTATCCTCCTGATTTCTGCCCCACCTCCTTCCCATCCTTTATTTGCTTTTTTGGGGTTCTAAGAGTTTCCCTAAAACTTCAGCCATCTAGATGGAAAAGGTGACTCCAGCAAACCCAGTCTGGGCCTGTTGGAATTTGAGAGGGCGTCGTGTTGTTGAGCTGGACTAGGCAGCCCCATCCC
This sequence comes from Neopelma chrysocephalum, assembly GCF_003984885.1. Lineage (NCBI taxonomy): Eukaryota > Metazoa > Chordata > Aves > Passeriformes > Pipridae > Neopelma > Neopelma chrysocephalum. Next base: position 99 of record NW_020930386.1, on the reverse strand, counting down.
ACACCAGCAGAGCACAGGGATGGGAGCTCAGAGCAGGATCTGCTCCGTTGGGACCCGGAGGAGCCGGATCCTGCCGTGGTGGTGCTGACTGAGCTGACC
>NW_020930385.1:0-913 GCF_003984885.1 Neopelma chrysocephalum | reverse complement strand
ACAGCCGTGATGATCCCTGTTTTTTAGGACTTCCAACCTCGTTATCACCGTTTGGGAAGAGGTTGTTACCTTTAACCAAGCCTAAGCCACGGTCCACTGGGTGTAAGAAGATTAAATTTAGTGTATTTTGCTCTTTGAACCATTTTAATGCGTGATCTAAAAAGCTGAACCACGAGCTGGTGGCTTTGAGGATCAACCACCTCCTGACACCAAATTTTGGGGCAAAACTCCGAGCCTCAGTTTCCCCATTCCCACAAAAATGGGGTTGACGAACTGTTCCTGCTCCTGAAGACGAGCTGAGGTTTCAGCAGGAGGAAAACAGGCAGAATTATCTCCCTTCTGCCTTTTGCTATCGAGAGCACCCGAAGGCTTACAAATCTCACAATAACAAGTACAAACTCCCAACACCCTCAGGAATAACCCCAGGAAAACGCTCAGTGATTTAATTAATCAAGACGAGAGCACACGACACCGGCCCCGCCGTGCTGGAGCTCGTCACATTTGGGAAGAGGCTTGTAAATCATGTAAATGTGAAATAAAAGTGTCCAAAGCTGAAAAGCTGAGAGTTGCAGAAGTTGCATTTTGCAGGCGATGAGCTCAGCTTGGTCTTCCCTTTCCAGAGGGAAAGATGAAGACGTTGGAGGAGGTTGGGGGAACGATGTTGAACAGATAAAGAGCCTCAAGCAGAGGTTGGGTTAAGAGATATATAACTTGATACAGAATAGATAAATAACCTTAAAATATTAATAGATAAAGAGCCTCAAGCAGAGGTTGGGTTAATAGATAAATAACCTCATATATAATAGAAAAATAATCTCAGTATATTAATATATAAAGAATCTCAAGCAGAGGTTGGGTTAATAGACAAATAACCTCATTTTAATAGGTAAATAATCTCAATATATTAATAGAT
>NW_020930384.1:0-358 GCF_003984885.1 Neopelma chrysocephalum | reverse complement strand
GAGGGAGAGAGCGAAAGAGCGAGAGAGAGAAGGGAAGGCAGACAAGAAAATCCCCCCAATCTTTTAAGTCAATGCATATTGTGGTGACACTGGCAAAGGAGCCCTCACGGTGGAGTCGGCCAGGGCTGTGCGTTCCCAAAATATGACCCGGGGTGCGAACCAGATTTTTAAGCCGTCATCATACTGCCGACTACACATCCAAGCACCCCTGGTCATATTTTGGGAACGCACAGCCCTGGCCGACTCCACCGTGAGGGCTCCTTTGCCAGTGTCACCACAATATGCATTGACTTAAAAGATTGGGGGGATTTTCTTGTCTGCCTTCCCTTCTCTCTCTCGCTCTTTCGCTCTCTCCCTC
>NW_020930383.1:294-488 GCF_003984885.1 Neopelma chrysocephalum | reverse complement strand
TTTCTACAGCCCATGTGTGAGGGGAAGGGAGAGAAGTCTCCTGCTCTCGCTTAGCTATTTTCTGTCAAAAAAATCTTAGTATAATTTTTGTACAGTGAATATTTATGACTGTTGTTACTGTCAATATAATTTTTTGCAGTTACTGCACTTATTTACATTTTAATGGCCAAGTCAATAAAGATTTATGCACCTGT
>NW_020930383.1:0-194 GCF_003984885.1 Neopelma chrysocephalum | reverse complement strand
TTTCTACAGCCCATGTGTGAGGGGAAGGGAGAGAAGTCTCCTGCTCTCGCTTAGCTATTTTCTGTCAAAAAAATCTTAGTATAATTTTTGTACAGTGAATATTTATGACTGTTGTTACTGTCAATATAATTTTTTGCAGTTACTGCACTTATTTACATTTTAATGGCCAAGTCAATAAAGATTTATGCACCTGT
>NW_020930382.1:0-744 GCF_003984885.1 Neopelma chrysocephalum | reverse complement strand
GGGTGTCGTGGGGTCCTTGTGCACCCCAGGATGTGTGTCATGGGGTCTCTGGGTACCCCATGGGCATCATGGAATCCCTGAGCTCGCCAGGACGGGCACATGGAATCCCTGTGTACCCCGGGATGGGTGTCATGGGGTCCCTGTGTGTCCCAGGATGTTGTCACGGCATCCCTGGATACTCCAGAATGGGTGTCTTGGGGTCCTTGTATGCCCTGGGCAGGTGTCTTGGGGTCCCTGTGCTCCCCAGGACGGGCGTCTTGGGGTCCCTGAGTGCCTCAGGATGGGCATCAGGAGGCCACTGTGTGCCCTGGATGGGTGTCAAGGGGTCACTGTGTGCCCCAGGGTGGACACATGGAATCCCTGCATGCCATGGGATGGCTGTCATTGGATCACTGTGTGACCCAGGATGGGCGTTGTGGGGTCCCTGGGTACCCCAGGGTGGGTGTTCTGGGGTCCCTGTGTGCCCCAGGATGGGTGCTGGAGGAGGAAGGGCAGCACAGGACCCATAGACACCCTAAGGAGGAGTGATGGGGTCCAGGGAAGGCCTTTCCAAGAGGTCATCTGCTATCCATGGGTTGTGCATCCACCGGGAAGGGTTGTCACAGGGTCCATGGGGAGCCCTGGGAAGGGTGTCCCAGAGGGTGGGGTGGGGTCCGTGTGTCACCCAGGAAGGACGTTGCAGGACACAGGGTGTCACAGGGCCCATGGATGCTCCAGGAAGGACGTTGTGGGGGATGTAGGACA
>NW_020930381.1:0-691 GCF_003984885.1 Neopelma chrysocephalum | reverse complement strand
CCCAGGATGTGTGTCATGGGGTCCCTGGGTACCCCAGGGTGGGTGTCACAGAGTCCCCGTGCTCGCCAGGACTGACACATGGAATCCTTGTGTACCCCGGGATGGGTGTCATGGGGTCCCTGTGTGTCCCAGGGTGTTGTCACGGCATCCCTGGATACCCCAGGATGGGTGTCTTGGGGTCCTTGTGTGCCCTGGGCAGGCGTCTTGGGGTCCCTGGGTACCTCAGGATGGGCATCAGGAGGCCACTGTGTGCCCTGGATGGATGTCAGGGGATCACTGTGTGCCCCAGGGTGGACACATGGAATCCCTGCATGCCATGGGATGGCTGTCATTGGATCACTGTGTGGCCCAGGATGGGCGTTGTGGGGTCCCTGGGTACCCCAGGGTGGGTGTCCTGGGGTCCCCGTGTGCCCCAGGATGGGTGCTGGAGGAGGAAGGGCAGCACAGGACCCATGGACACCCTAAGGAGGTGTGATGGGGTCCAGGGAAGGCCTTTCCAAGAGGTCATCTGCTATCCATGGGTTGTGCATCCACCGGGAAGGGTTGTCACAGGGTCCATGGGGAGCCCTGGGAAGGGTGTCCCAGAGGGTGGGGTGGGGTCCGTGTGTCACCCAGGAAGGACGTTGCAGGACACAGGGTGTCATAGGGCCCATGGATGCTCCAGGAAGGACGTTGTGGGGGATGTAGGACA
>NW_020930380.1:0-538 GCF_003984885.1 Neopelma chrysocephalum | reverse complement strand
GCTGGGTTGGGGCAATCTCAGCTATGACTACAGACTGGGAGAAGATTTCATTGACAGCATCCCTGCAGAAAAGGACTTCAGGGTTCTGCTGGATGAAAAGCTGGATGTGAGCCAATAGTGCATGCTCAGAGCCCAAAAGGTTCAAACGCATCCTGGGCTGCATCAAAAGAGGAGTGGGCAGCAAGTCAAGGGAGGTGAATCTGTCCCTGTGCTTTGCCCGCAGAGAGCCCATCTAGAGTACTGCATCAGCTCTGGAGTACTCAACACAAGAAAGATGTGGACCTGTTAGAGCATGTCCAGAGGAGGGCCATGTAGATGACCAGAGGGCTGCAGCACAACTCCTTCGAAGACAGGCTTGGGGTTGTTCAGCCCAGAAAAGAGAAGGCTCTGGGGAGAATTCATTGTGGCCTTTCAGTACCTTAGAGAGGCTTATAAAAGGGAGGGAGAGGGACTTTTTATATGGGGAGATAGTGACAGGAAAAGGGGGCAATGGTTTTAAACTGAAAGAGGGCAGTTTGAGATTAGATATTAGGAACAA
>NW_020930379.1:0-7321 GCF_003984885.1 Neopelma chrysocephalum | reverse complement strand
AAAGAGGGCAGTTTGAGATTAGATATTAGGAACAACTTCTTTATTCAGAGGGGGGTGAAGCACCAAAACAGGTTGCCCAGAGAAGCATCCCTGGAAGTGTTCAAGGCAAGTTTGGACAGGGCTCTGAACAACCTGGTCTAGTGAAAGGTGTCCCTCCCCACAGCAGGGTGGTTGGAACTAGATGATCTTTAAGATCCCTTCCAAAACAAATCATTCTCTGATTCTATGATATGCACTTCACAAAAATGTTATTTGTATGTACATCCTTCAGTAATTGTGGGACTGCACAGAGCTGCTATCTCTGATATTGGCAGTGATACTTCTATGGCACTTATGTGTCTAAAATAAACCAAAGATACGTAGAGAATAAGATATGTGAAAATTGGGAACTGAGAGGGGAGTACAGTGTGTTTTCTATCTGGAAGATATAGTTGAAAAAGCCTGAAGATGCAAGAAGCATCAAATGTTATGTCCAAAATTTAAACTCTAATTTTCTACCAAAAAGATGATAAAAAAACCTGTCTACGATAAAATATTAAGGTTGTTGGAGTTTTGTGTGTCTAAAATGACTTACCCTATTTTACAAATTCCCTAGAATTGCTTGGGAGACTGTAATAGATAGAAAGCCATTCCCTTGAAAGCATCAGTTCTAATTTTCCCAAAGTGATATCAGTCACTAACTTTATTACTTGTTTGTATTTAATTGATTGTCTAAGTCCAGTTCTAGTGAGCGTGTTATAACTGGCCTTGACTCGCGCCAACTGACATCCAGATCAGGGGGCTCAGAAAGACCACGTTGGCCTGAATTAGCCTAAAAAGAGATTGTATCCTATGGGTGATAATGGAACTTCAACACTTCGAAGCCAAGATTCGCTACTCTGCTTCCAGCATGTGCCACAAACAGGATGAGTCCTCCTTGATCATGGAAGACACCTTTTTGGCCTGAAAAACCATCAAGTCAAAGCTGACTCTGGTTTTGGGGGTCATAAAGGATGCAATGGCCCCTACATAGGGGTTAACACTAAAAGTTTAGAGCCTTGAAGAACTGAATGTTGATGGATCCTCTTTGATAGCAAATAGCAACTGCAAATAGCAGTTGTTTTTTTCTGGTCCTTTCATTCCAAGTAGCTGAAAATCAGTCCCAGGCCACAGGCAGTGTTACAGTTACCTGCATATAGGTATATCTTTTTTTTTCAGGAAAGAAGGAGGTTTTGGTACATAGTCTGCTGGCCAAATGCCAGAATCCTTTCTGACCTGGTCCTAAGCATCCAGACTGCCACCATCAGGCACCTGGCAGCAAGAATTACATAGCTTGAGCAGATCCGCTGTCCTCCTTCTGAATGCAGAAGAAGCCTAGAAGACTAATTTGGCCTAATCTTTTGGTGGCTAAGGTTATGCAAACTGAACCTCACCCAGAAAAGAGCAGGAAGGGAACAGAAAGGCAGCTACTCCTATCACCATTGCATAGTACCCATTAAATGTGGGATTTTACACTAACATATGTCCAGAAAATGATGACGTTGCCAAAAGAAGTATTAAAGAGGATAAAACTATGTGCATTTCAGGGGGACAGGAAAAAAATTAGGGACGTGGCAAAAGGTTGACACTGGAAAAGCTTTGGGGAACTAACTAAGCTTGTTGGTATCCGGAGTTATCTCTCCTAGGTTAGAGGACTTTCATGGCAAGACAAATGAACAAGAGTGCAGGTTGCTTTTATTGTAATGTTATGGAGTAAGTACTTCAAAAATCACTAGGTTTTGTTGCATAGTTGAATTAATCACCTATGAGGGCAAAACTGAGGAATTCCAGTTTGAGGAGGGAAAAACTGAAGGTCTGAAGGATACTCTCCAAAACCAGAATAAAAATGTAGCTGGTTTTGTGAAGAAAACATGTAAGAATAATTACTATGTGTTGCTGCTCTGCAACACAACTCACCATTATAAAGGTGGAAAGTGCTGAGATCACTTTCAGAAAATCAAGCCAGTAATTTAGCTTAATACTCTTCTTTTTAAAAAGCTTGCCAACAAATGATAATTTTAGCCAACAATTTAGTAACCAACTTCTGGTTTGGGTTAGGCGTGTTTTTTTCTTGTTTTAATAACTTTTGCAATGGCTTTGACTGACTGAATAGCTCAGCTATTAAGTTAAGGGAAAGGAAAAATAAAAAAACTAATTGAAGCAGACTTCAGTGTCTTTTGCATTGAAGAATTTCTGAAACAGAAAGGGAAAATATCAGACATTCATTCTTTCTTGATTTCTGTGTACTTTCTTCCAGAGGAAGCTAAATGCAGGATGTATATCGGCAACATCATTAATACGGTTGAACTCTTCAGAAAGAGATGAACTGGCAGGTGTAAAATTTCTTTCCAGATCTCTTTACAGGTTGGTTGATGCTAAATAACAATATGCTACCATCTACATAGAAAATGGAGTGCACACTGGCCTACATCTAAAAGAAAAATATTTTCAATCAAATATGACAAAAAATAACATTTTAAAAGAGAGGGATATATATGTTATATATTTAATATATACAATGATATAGTTAGAGGAGGAAATAACAGCCTGTGCTGTAACTGGCCAGGATAATAAATATAAGAGTCAGAGTAAGTATCAGCTGAGATTTGAAAAATTATTCAGCCGAAATCAGAACACACTGAAACCTTCTCCCCACCCTTCAGGTGTGTTTGCAGTTTGGTTTATGACCTCTCCCTTCTCACTGAAAAAGGCCAGGTGAGTATGAATGCACATATATATTTATATAAATATGCAGAAATGTATGCACACCACATACTTTCTATATAATACATATATATATACACAGTATATATTATATATACACACACATACATATGTCCTTAATTGTGTGACAGGAGTCATCCAAGGTTGGAGAAGCAAGTTATGCAAGTATTACTCACCAACCTCTTTATCTCTTGAATTAAGTTAACCACAACCTTTTCTACATTAAATACCAATATTTCTCTGAATCTGGGGCATGAGTTTAAAAAAAAAAAGTACTAGCATAATGTTTCCCATGAAAATGGAGGTTGGCTATTTCCCTAGATGCATTTTTGCAGGCATGTAAGCTCTCGCATTTAATGTTATTTTTCACCAAGCTAGCACATGTGGGTGAGAACTTGAGCTTTGCTTTCCTTTGGCCTGGTAGCTGCTCTCCTTACAGCAAAATTAGATAATAAAATCTCTCAGGCATCATCAGTCTTTCACTACCTAACCACAATTACCCTTTCTCCTGGGATGAGGTCAAGCTTTCCCACACTTTACTGAGGGATCCCCTCCCACTCCCCTGAAAATTTCTACTGACATAAAGCAAGGCATCATTAAGGACACGTGGGTATGCTTTTGACATGTAGCTATTTATATTTAAATAAGCCTAATAGATGTGCTTGGATCTGCCTATCAAATCCTGTAAACCCTACACTAAGCTTGCTTAAAGGTAGGTCAGTGATTTTTATAGAGACACCAGCATCACTTTGGGAAGAAGTGGCAGTTTTATAGCTCTAACAGCCCAGCTGGAGTCATACTGGTATTTCCAGGAGACAAGCATTTGTAAATCTGATGAGCTCTGTAAACTTCACCACACTTAGATAAATCCTTGTCATTTCTCTGCAGAAAAAGCATGATACAGGTAACACTGACCCACAGTTGTAAAGTATACCGATGCTGAATTATGGTGTTGATAGGGAAGAGAAATAGATTTACGCATTAAAAGTAAAATGTGAAACTTTGCAAAAACTGGTTAGTTGGCAAGCTCCATTTCAGTTTTATATGTGAACTGTAATCATATGTAAAGTAAAACACAGGTTCCTGATAGGCATACTCACACTGGAAGAAAACAGTGAAAAATACCAACAGCCAATCAGGTTCATTTGGCTTTGATACTAGTAATTAGTTTGAATCCTGACAGCTCTGTTTCTTCTGGCAAAGAAACAATTTCAGCAAGAGCAAAGTAACATCTTAGAAGATGACTGGGATACAAGATAGCTGTTACTGGAACTTTACTTCTAAATAATATTGGCTTTCCCTCAAATCTGTTTCTAGTTTGTGGAGCGGGAGTAGTCACATTACTATATTGTTGTTACTCTGAAGCTGTAATAAAGGTAGCGCTTTTATAAATGATTTCTGCAGGTAGCAGAATTGCAGGTTACAGGGGAACACGAAGAATAACACAGTACTGCTGATAACTGAAACCAATCAATGCAGATTCTAAATTTTGTATCTAAGCAGAAAAATTGCTATCACGCCATAATGAGCTACCACGTCATTTGAGCCACTTGTCACGTATTCTGACATACTGCAAGGGGACAGACATAACGGTGCAGTAGCAGACTTTTATGAATTAAAACTAGATTATGGCGGTCAGTTAGCATATTTTGATATTTCTGTGTGGTGGTTAAAATTCTGTAAGAGTAAAGTGGCAGTTGAGCAGATGGCAAACTGGTCTTTTGCCAGTGAGACCACTGATTGTGTCCAAGAAGGCATCAGTTCATACAGCTGCAGGTTTTGTTCAGGAGCAATCTAAGAATAATCTAATACAGGAGTTAAAGATAAGAATGGTTCAGCAAACATGGTCAGGTAGCTATAACTTAACGTGTGCTTTAACTTAGATGAAAGCAATTGTTATCAGCAAGCTTCTTGTTGACTAACTGGAATGAGGAGAGAAAAACACAGGAGAGGATGGAAGAGGAGAGAAAAATAGAGGGGGAGGAAGAGAAGAAAAGGAAAGGAAAAGGGTAGGAGAAGGAAGGACTCAGGACATAAGTGAGCTCTTGCTCACTTATGGAGGCGTATACGGAAATTCAGAGCTGATGCCCTGCTTCTTAAACAATATCACTAAATGCAGGGAAGTCAGTGGTACTGTATATGGGCCAGGATGCTTTCCAGTTTGGATCATAAGCAGTAATCTTGGACTATGGGATTTCAGCCTGAGTGTCTGAAATGTAGTATACAATTGAAAGATGATAATGTTTGAATGCTAGTTTTTAAGGAAGTTTCTCTCACTGTTTAATGTCTCCTTGAACATTACTTCTGCATCTCTGATAGCCCTTGTTACCCTTTTTTGTGTCTTTTCTGTTTCTCTTATATGCTTCTCAAATAGATGACCAGAATTCCTTGCAATATTCAAGCTTATACGATATAACAACATTTGGAATGCTTCTCTCAATCCCTTTCCTAGTAATTTCTAACATCTTACTTATTATTTTGATTTTCCTGAACAGAATTTTTCATTAAATGACTCAAACCAACTCTGTGATCTCTTTGAAGAGTGATAACTGAGAACCCTCCATCATAGATGTATGTATATGTATGATGAATGATAGAGTTACTTTTCTCTGCACATGTAACTGTACCTCAGGTACTATTATCACTTACTGCTCTCATAGACCTTGCAAAGTCTACTCTTTTCCTCCAGCAGAACCATGGCCAGTCTTGCCCACCCCACCCCTGGTCTCTGACACCACTGACTAAGCTACTCACTCCCCTTGTTCCAAGGTTTTCTGCTTCAGACAATTGTTATTGGCCATTGTCCCTTCCTTTCCCAATCAACTGCACTCACTTCACAGCTGATGATCTCCATGGATATTTACTGTAGCTGAAACAAAGCTATTGGGGATGTCACACACTGAGGATGGAAATTCTGCATCCATGCACATGACAAGTGGTCAGATCCTTGTTTTACTCTCTCAATCTGCAAATTAATATTACTTCCAAATGTGACCTTTATTTTTCAAGGAAGAGGTTGGGTCTAGGATAATATTCTTTCACAGCATAATTTTGCTCTATATATGCTTTTTTTGACAATTACAGCCAGAAAAAAACAACAGAGATATTTTAAATAATTCTCTAGGATTCCTTCTAATTCCAATTTCAACAGGGCCAACACATGTCAGGGACAATTAATATCAAGATACAAACTATTCTAGCAATAATTCACTAACAAGCCCAACCCTCTTCAAGTCGATATTTGTTAAATATAGATATTGGAAATTCATCTCACTTTTGAGCAATACTTTCATTCCTGAGTTTTGTGACAGCAGTATTTTTCACAGTGCAGTGAGTAAGTACGGATGGATATCGTTAGAGCCAGTATGAAGCCTGTCCAGTGTGAATTTATTTCTCTCTTACTTCAGAGAGAAAAAGATCATGAAGTTTTATAAAATTCCGCCATTCTTCTGGAAAGATTGAAACTATTTGAGCAATACCTGTACTTCCCTAAGGAAAGGTCAAAGTAAAAAGAAGACTGAGTTAACAAGATGATTCAGGAGGCTGGAGTCATATTTCTTTTCACTTGACATTTAGACTGAATTAACATCCTGAACTTACTCTGCAAGCAATGGAGCCCAAAGAAAATCCATTTAATTTTATATTGAGAAAATCCAAAATGTGCCAGGCTGACATGACTAAGCACCTACTGAGCCTTGACTATTCTGGAGCATGGAAGCATGAGTAGGGCAGAAAAGCTTTTTCACTACTGAATAGTGAAAGAAAACATACAAAAAGAAATTACTCCCAGGAGTAGCCTGCAATTAATAAAAGGCCAAGGCCAGACTGCCAACCACAGTTACAAATTTTCTTCAGAAAGATCTTAAAGATTGATGCAGAATGGCCACACTTGAACAATGTGAGAGTCAGTTCTTTCAACCTGTCATTTAGACTGAACTGATATCCTGAAGTTGCCCAGGAAGTGAGAGAGAGAAAAGTATCAGGTAAGGCCTTTAAAGACTTCTAGTGAGCTCTTGCAAGCCATAACAACAGAGGAAAATAAGTGAATTAGTTGAGTGAACTTTACCAGAGATAGGTGTTTTTAAATGCCCAGCTCCATGCTGAAGGCATCAGAGCAGAGCAGAATGCTACTGGTGTTTAACCAAGGACAGATACAACAGGTAAATAGTGGCAATACAAATTCTCTTTTCTATGCAAGGCAATGACTTGTATGCAGTGTTTTACAGATGTATAACCAACCTTTAAGTACGTTCAATGGGACTGCCAATAGGAATAAAAAATGCATATACTTCAGTTTTTGCCAGGCAGTGAAAACTCTATTCTTTATGGGAATCTTTGCTCAATTTTTTTTTTTTTTTTTTTAGTTTAGGCTCAGAATATTTATTAATTTTGTCCTTTTCTCCTTCTGTGCAGGTTGCCTTTATTCACACTTTGTTTATATTTAATCTTTAATAGGCCAGATATGAGTAGCAAGTTCTCAGCTAAATAGAAATTTATTTTTACATGTTTGGGACAGTTTTAAGTGGAGTGTTACATTACCAAATAAAATTGATATTACAGTCTTCTGAAACACTGCAGC
>NW_020930378.1:0-1619 GCF_003984885.1 Neopelma chrysocephalum | reverse complement strand
CTCACACGTCGGAGTAGCCACAGTAGTAGACGGCGCTGCTGGCGTCTGAGACGGCCGAGGAGATGGGACCCGCGCCGTCGGGTGCCGCCAGCCCGGCCGCGTCGTGGCCGGCGAAGGGCAGCCCCAGCTCGGGTTTGCAGGCAAAGCGCAGGTACTGCTCGAACTCCGTGCGGTCCACCTCGCCCAGAAGCTCCTCGGGCGGCAGCTGCTCCAGCTGCTCCCGGCACGGCGCGGCCTCGGGCGGCGGGGACGGCTGCCCCACGGGCCCCGACGGCAGCGGCGGCGGGCCGCGCCCCGGGCCGGGCGGCTGGCACGCCTGCCCGTAGTACGCGTGCAGCGGCGCCGGGCAGCCCAGCAGCCCCTGCAGCGACCCGCCCGGCCCCAGCGCCTCGCCGGGTGCCAGGTGCCGCCGCAGCGACGCGCCCGCCGGGCTCTCGCCCGCCGCCGGGTACTCGGCGGCCGCCGGGTGCGGGGCGTAGCCATAGGGCACCAGCGCGCACTCCTCCTGCAGCCCCGCCGCGAAGAAAGGCGCCTCGCTCTCCGCCGCGTCCAGCGGCGACGGGTCCGGCGTCGGCAGGCTGTAGCCGTCGAACGCGGCGCCCAGCGGCGGACAGTCCCGGTAGTGGCCCGCGCCCGCTGCCCCGTAGCCCTGCTCGGCGTAGGGCAGTCCCAGCCCCTCCACGCACATCCTGCCGCCGCCGCTGCCGCCGCCGCCGCCGCCCTCGCTGCCCAGCCCGGGCCCCGCCGCCGCCTCCGCCAGGCCGTGCTGCAGGAAGCCGCTCTCCACTCGCTTCAGGCGCTTCACCTGCTTCCGCCGCCGCGGCCGGTACTTGTAGTTGGGGTGGTCCTGCATGTGCTGCACCCGCAGCCGCTCCGCCTCCTCCACGAACGGCCGCTTCTCCGACAGCGACAGCGCCTTCCACGATTTACCTGCACCCACCAACACCGTCAGATCAGCCGCACACGGGGCGCCCCCGCGCCCGGCCTCGACACCTCCGCCGCCGCCCCCGCCCACAGCCCGGATCCCGAGCCTCCCAGGTGCCCGCTCCTCGCCCTCGGACCCGCCACCTCGGCACCTCCACCGCACCGGGACCCCTGGCCCGACAGCGCACGGGTCGCCCCGCTCCCCGCCCGCAGCCCGGGCCCTGGAGTCCGCCTGGGCTCCTCTCTCTCGCGGATCCATCCGATGGGTCCCCCTCCCTCCCGCCGGCCCGCGCTCACCCAGCATCTTGCTGAGCTCGGCGTTGTGCAGGTCGGGGTTCTGCTGCGCCAGCCGCTTGCGCTCGTCCTTCGCCCACACCATGAAGGCGTTCATGGGGCGTCGGATCCGCGCCTCGCTCTTGCTCCGGCCTCCCGTCGCCCCCGACGGCGCCGCCTCGCCCTTCGCTTTCGCCTCGCCCAGCGGGCTCAGCGACTCTGCCCACGGGCACATGGCCGGCATCATGATGGGCAGCGAGCACCGCCCCTGTGCCTGGTCGTCGCTGCTGGCGTAGCCCGCATCGGGGCTGCTCATCGCGGGACGGCCCGAGACGCGCCGTGAGTCGCTGCCACCGCCAAGGCCCAGAGCTCCGGCGGGGCCACAGGACGGACTCGGCGCTCGGACCCCGCTCGCTGCTGTC
>NW_020930377.1:0-7149 GCF_003984885.1 Neopelma chrysocephalum | reverse complement strand
CGGGGCCACAGGACGGACTCGGCGCTCGGACCCCGCTCGCTGCTGTCGGGACCGGCGCCCGGCCCGGCCCTATTTGAGCTGCGGTGCGGCCAATGGGGCCGCGGGGGCGGTCGCGCAGCCGGACGGTGGCGGTGGCTCCCGCTGCGCCGCGGGGCGGCCCCTGGGGCTCCTCCCGGCGCGGCGGTGCCCGGCGGGGCCCGGCACCTGGGCAGGTCGGAGCCGTCCCCGCTGCTCACGCTGCGAGCTGCCCCGTGGGAACTGCCGGAGATGCTTGCTTGCATGCGCGCTCCCGGTGTGGCGGTGCAGTCTTCCCATCTGGCTGCCACTGTCGCTGCCTCCATTCTTTGTGCTTTGCCTCCTTGGCAAGTTGATTTCATTAAATCATGACGTGTTCAAAATTAAGCCGACTCTCAGTTCATCGGAATATGTAGAAAGGCTGTGAAGACAGTACTGTTTGTTTTCCCTATATAAGGGTGTTTGGAGGGATTTTTAAAATAATTTTATTACTGTCCTACTGCTATCACTGTGAGTGTGGCCCTGATAAATGGGACATTCTTATCAACTGTAAAAATTCTTCCAATTTCAGCTAAGATTCGATTGTATTTTGATAGTGCCATCAACCCTATTTCTCTATACGTGCCTTGGAAGATGTGTTATCAGTGCCATATTTCATTCAGGGTGTATGCAAAGTTTGCCCGTAAATGAGCAGTCGTGCGACCTGCAACCTTGGCATGACCTGGGATGTGTTTCTTGAAGCACTTTCTTGTGCAGCTTAACTGTACAAGCTGAAAGTATCCGTGCCTTGATACATGAGATTACACCTTGTTTGAATAGAAAGGGTGTGAAGTTAAAAAAAAAAAAAAAAAGACAAAAAAGCCAAAAAACCACTAATAAATCGTGCCCTCGTTAATTAAGTTTGCCGGTCATTTACGCCCTTTTTTTTGCCTCCAATAAGGCGCGCTTTTCCGTGCCAGCCTATCTCCGTCAGGTGTGCGGGGGGGCCGCGCTCCCTCCAGGCACTGCGATAACCCTCGGGCGGGAGCAGGGACAGGAACACCCTCGGGGAACCCCCCTCCTCTCTCCAGCTATAATAATTCATATAGGAATTATTTAAGTCATCCTACAGTTTCTTTCCCGGTACCTCTGTGTTTGTGTTTTGCTTGAAGTCGAGACTATGTAATCCTGTGTTAGTTCTTAACAAAGAGCAGCACTAAGGCGAGTTATTAATCCTTCATCTTCTACATAGGTATGTAACCTGGAAAAGCGAATGTAAATGCCTGCAGGCTAGGAAAAGTTCGGGGGACAGAATACATACTCAGGAAACAATCCATTCAATGATAATGATGTCAGCCTAAATTTGAAATAATTCCCTTCAGACAGAAGTTAGCTCAATATTGTAGGCTCAGTATTGCAGGAAGTAATCATAGACTAGTTCGGATTGGAAGATCATCTAGTTCCAACCCCCCTGCCACAGGCAGGGACACCTTGTACTAGACCAGGTTGCTCAAAGCCCTATCCAACCTGGCCTTGAACACTTCCAAGGATGGAGCATCCACAATTTCTCTGGGCAACCTGTTCCAGTGTTTTACCACCCTCATTGTAAAAAACTCCCTCCTTCTAGCTAATCTAAATGGACTCTCTTTTAGTTTAAAATTATTTTCCCTTGTCCTATCACAATATAGAATAGCTACTCTGCTCTGGTTTTTAACACGCACACATACACATACACAAAAAAAAAAAAAAAAAGAGGATCACTTGTATTCCTTGAATAGGTATTTTAAATTTCCCCAGTACAAAAACTAGACAGCTAATTCCCTGCTGTAACTTGGAGTAGGATTGTTGAGAAAATTTTGACATCCTCAAGGACAGCGGCGACTGGACCTGTCTTACAACTCCGCATTGCTTTTTAGTGGGCTGTCTGGGAGCCTGGAACCTCACTGCTGCCCTTTCCGGCCGCTTGCGCGACGGCCCCCTCCCCTTATTTCACTTCTCTGTGCCCGCCACCGCACTCTCCGTTCTTGCCCTTGGCAGCGGGACACAGAGGCCACTGCGGCTTTTCCCGCCCGGAGGCTGCCGGGCGGGCGGTAGCGGCGGCGGGTTGCCCCGCGGAACATCCACCCGCGGGCTGCACCTCACGTACCAACCCGGTTAACCCGGTAACTGGTGCCCGCTGTCCCTGCTCAGAGCGCTCTGTGTAGATGGGTGCCGAATATTGGAACAGGAGACACCCGGTCTCCCGAGTATGCCGCAGGTTTTATTCAGCAGACACGAAACGGGGCAATTGATAGCTGACCGGGTCAAAGCACTGGCCGGCGAGTAGAATCACGCAGCGACGTGAGTTGCATCTCGTAGTTCATTCACACCACGTAACAACCTGACAAAATGAGTTTATAGGGCTTATCCCCTAAAGCAGCTCTACCGATCGTCATAACCATCAGCAGGCTCCCCTGAGTACGAGTGACTTCCGAGGGCCAAAAATAGAAATTCAGCAGTACAGAGGAAGGACATTAGGAGAGGTGGCAAACAAATCACATACTCTTTAAACAAACAAACAAACAAACAAACAGAGTGTCTTTGAAACGAGTTTCAGAAATAACATAAACATGTAATGCCACCCGATCTTCATCTTTGGGACGTCACAAGCAGCTATGGGACCCTGCAATCCGGAATACGAACAGATCATGAGTTAGTGTCGACAGCAGCGAGGTCCGGGTGGCTTTGCAACTCTCAAAGCAGGCAAGGGAAACAAATAACTTACCCTTTCGCTGAACCAGCGCAAACGCATTCATAACCCGTCATTTTACAGTATAGGAACTGCTTATTCTTGATGGCAATAATTTTCTTTTTTCTTCAAAAGGTGTGGGCATTGAAGTTTTTTTCCCAGCTTAATGTACAAAACCGAGGATAGATTTAGCGGCATCCACAGTAAAGCGAAGTCAGCAGGAACAAGGGGAATTACATAATATTTGCTCTGGGACAGGATTCATATCTTAGGTGAAATCTCTTTATGCCATGGACCTCCCGAGTAAATAATTCAGGGTAAAATCATACACTTAAAGTATTACAAAGCCTCAGTTTGCGAGAAGCCTTGGCTGATTAGAACACTGTGCTGGACACACAGACATCTGCCGTATCTAAGAGCCTCTCTTCAAAGAGAGAGAAGGTGAAAGAAACTCCTATTTTTGTAGACGGAAAGCTGAAGCAAGACAATTGAACTCTGATCTAGCAGGCATTTCATTAGTCAACACATTAATTGTCTGTTTAACGTTAAGCAAATGTGGGCGTGTAATTACTGGATTACAGTCCTGTTCATCACATGCATCACTCAGTGCAGCAGTAGAGTGCACTCAGCCACCTGATGACAATAATATCGCTTGTCACAAGGTTGCCAATGACCTGTCGCTGCCCCACCCGCGCCAGCCGTGGCTGCGCGGCTGGCTGAGGTTTGCTGTACAAGACCCCGTGCAGGCATGCTGAGGTTTCTGTGGTCCTTCGCAGGCAGTGTGAATCGCGGTGGGGGGATGAGGGGAGCTATTTATTCGAAAACAAGACTAGAGTTGCCACATAAGTAAACTAAATTTGTATACAAGGTGAAATTCTGCAGCAGTAGAATTATTTCTAGATGGAAAAGCATGTAGCTACAGAAACGGACAGAAATCCGCTAAGTTAATGTCTTTTTTTCAGAGCATAAGACCACTGCTTCCTTCCATTTCCAGTCCCAGCTACTCGGCATTAAGGATTGTCTTGTTATTCTTGCCCACTGGCTTCCTGGCCACCTGCCCTGAACTGGCTTTAATTCAGCATCTTGGTCCAAAATGTCTTTTTCTCACATTAGGCCTTATTTGCTTTTCTACCCATATACCTAAAGAAGAGAGAGAGCACACACACACGCAAAGACCATCAAAACAAAACAAAACCCACCCACCCAAATAAACCCGCTAAAAAACGCACCCCTCCTCCAGTTGCAGTGTGACCCCAACGTAGGGGATTTGGATGTAGTAAGAAAGGTCAAAATGTAACTACGGACCTATTGAAACATGGCGAATTAATAAGAGAGGGACAACCCCCCACAAACATACACACAAACAAACAAACAAAAAGAGATTAATACCTTTTGGGCTTCTGGGCATAAGTGGTCTGTGTCAACTTCAGAGAGTACTCCTGTGGAAAGGGTCCCGGAGGCGCTGCTCAGCTAG
This sequence comes from Neopelma chrysocephalum, assembly GCF_003984885.1. Classification (NCBI taxonomy): domain Eukaryota; kingdom Metazoa; phylum Chordata; class Aves; order Passeriformes; family Pipridae; genus Neopelma; species Neopelma chrysocephalum. Next base: position 2,953 of record NW_020930377.1, on the reverse strand, counting down.
TGTCGTTGTTCAACTGGAGAAAGACAGTTTTGATAAGATTAGAGGGGCGTTTGCAGATGTCACCTTTTCTTTGTGGTTTACTTTTTGGAGTAAACCAGAACCGCGGTTTCCAGGGAGAGTATTGCCCTGGGTGCAGTGCTGGGATCGGAGTGCCAGTGGCAGACCCCGACTCTGCCTGAAGAGTGCGGCAGAGCAAGGGGATCAGGAGGCACCTCGGTCTGTGGCATGCAGAGCCTTCTCCACAGCCCCCCGAGACGCGTAGCAACTGCTTTCACCACCTGACGGTGAGAACCGTGCCGCGGAAGGCGCTGCTGAACAAAATTAATCAGTTTGGAGTGCTTCTTTTAATGTGCCTATTGTCACAGGTACTCATGGGGTGTGAAGAAGGTTTGAAGTTTTCCAAAGGGCTACAGGACAGACGTGGGTGTCTGTCATTTAGAACTGGAAAGACAAGACGCTTTATAGAAAATAGGGCTTGGACAGAGCTTCAGAAAATTTTGCTTCGAGTATATTCGTAGTGCATAAACCTGCCACTTTTCAGACATGTTAAAGATGTTTCAGACAGTTGTTCTCATAGGGAGAGCCTGAAAAAAACCCACACGTCTCGCTGCATACAGGAAATAATGCTTCTTAGATTTGAGTCTGCAAGAGTTCTGTGCAGAGTGGTTATAAGATCTTCCTATCTTCACCTCACACTGTTTGGCACACTGTTGTGCCGGCCAACCCTTTTACCAAAAACAGTATATTTATTTCAATTTAGTGCAAATCACTTCCGGTATTATTATTTTGAGGGATTAGAATGTTTTCAACCTTTGTCATGACCTCTTACAGTGTCAAGTCCACTTCAGGTTTCAGCTATCTGACAAGTTGAGATGAAGGACAGAGGACGGGAGCAAAACCTGCATCTAAAGAGAAAATGAAAAGCAATGGTGGCTAAACTTATCAAAAGCGTATTAATGATTTATTTCCAAAACCAAAGTGATTTTCCCTCAGAAAGCTGTGAACGTGTGCAAAAGGGGCAAAAATAATTTCATCCTGTAGGTTAAAACCCCATAATAAAAGGAAAACTCAACCAATAAGAAACACCTCTCACGTATATTTATTTACTGGCTTTAAGTATCTATGTTATGAACACGTAATATGTGTTTTCAAATTAAAGTATCAAGAAAACATCTTAATGTCCTTGTTCTGAGGTAGCACCTCATTCAAAATTACGTCATTTCTCTCGTGTACACTTCGGAGAGGAGAGAGTGGCAGGATAGCTGTATGTCTGAGAATTGAAGATTGTTTACAAAGTAAAATGGGAAGATTAAGACACTAGAAGGTAGACTATTTTAGGAAATATGAAGGGTCTAGATGCCTTTTAACTCAAGACTCACACAGTATACGATTACTAGTAGTCGATTTTTGCCAATGAGGCTGTGTTAGATTCTTACTGAATGAAGCAGTTTGCATCTATTGTATTTTTCGTGGGTACAAATAAAAGCCTCTTTAATTGTAATTTGAAAACACACGCAGTTTAATTTCCCTTCCTCGTAGAAGACAGGTTAATCAGTGAGCAAGTCTGTCACTTCTGCCCCGGTCCCCTTCTCCCTGCGGCTCAGTTCCACAGCTTTATCTCAGAAAGCAAACGACCGAGATGACTGTTTACCTCCTCCCCCCGATTTAAGCAATAGACATAATTAATTTATCGTCCCCACCCAACAGCCAGACTCAGCACCAACATCTAAATGAAAAGGTCTTTTTTTTTTTCCATGGAAGTTTAACTGCAGTATGCATGTTTCTCAAGCACAATTTTTTTTCTATCTATAGAAGCTATGACACAGACCAAGGGATTTCTTTAGGAGAGAAAGAGTAAGATTCTGTGAGGTACGGGTGAAGGTTCTGCTGTGGCTGGGTGCCGAGCGGGCTGCTCCTTGCCTGCCTCCCCCCTTAGAGGCTCGTGTAGAATTTTTTCACCTACTTTGAATCCTGATTTAGGGCACTCGTTCTCCGCAGCGAAGATCTGATACCGTCTCTCCTCACACACCCCCCTCCCCCATCGTAGCAAAGGCAGCTACAGGGACACGAAACACGTTCTCTCCGAGGAGGTACTTAAACCAGCGCTTATCTGGCCTTTTCAGCCGCTGTTTTTAATGGCATCAATGTGTCCACTATTCCATTAAAAACAGGCCCAGACCCAGATGTACATCGGGAGGAGTTTTCATGTAGTTTTTCTACTCTTCAAGAAAAAAAAAAAAGTCGATTTTTAGTTCAGTCCTACTAATCAACTGCCTAAGGAACCTCCAATAAAGTTAAAACAAACAAACAAAACCCAACAAAACAAAACAAAGAAACCCAACAGCCTGGAATAGTCCGTTTCTGAACGTTTAAACTTTTTGTCTATCACTGCAGCAGGAGAGACAGAAGGCAACTACGTCTACAGAAAGTGTGAGAAGACCTAATGCTTAATGCAAGGAAGACTTGCACTTAACTGTAAAATTAGTCTAAAAGGCAGTAACAATTAATTACAAAGGTCGACAAGATCTCTTTGAGGAGATATCAGAGACCAGATTTATTATTTTGCCTTTATTTGTAAAAGTGCAAAATTATTCTGTACAAATCCATCATATAAAAATCAGCACTCTGTAAAATATACAAAAGCATATGGATCTCTAACAAGATCTCAGAAATTGTATTCCCCGTGTGTCACTAATATTATGATTCCACATCAGGAACAGTTCTACATATCACTGTCGGACAGTGATGGTAAGACCTGCACCACCTGGACAGAGAGGGTGCATGCCCTCTTAAACCTCAAGCACACCACAGATACCCTGTCAGTTCTCAAGATTCAAATAAATTACATAAATAGGAGAGGGGGCCGAGCACCTCTCTGCCAGTCCGTGCCATGCCCCAGCCAGTCCCTCACACGTCGGAGTAGCCACAGTAGTAGACGGCGCTGCTGGCGTCT
>NW_020930376.1:0-335 GCF_003984885.1 Neopelma chrysocephalum | reverse complement strand
AAAAATGGTGACCACCTGCCCTAAAAAGAAAGTAGCAATTGCATATATGATCTTTATTATTAGTGGCAATAATTGTTTCTTATCTAAGTTAAACAGCAGAATAAGAAAGAGTTTTAGGATTCAGTGGTGCCTTTAGGTTTTGATACTGTGCTGTCTGTAGCTACGTGCTTGCATAACTAGGACTCTTTGCTGATAACCCCAATTTACCTCCTAAATTCTCCACTGAATCCTAAAACTCTTTCTTATTCTGCTGTTTAACTTAGATAAGAAACAATTATTGCCACTAATAATAAAGATCATATATGCAATTGCTACTTTCTTTTTAGGGCAGGTGG
>NW_020930375.1:0-356 GCF_003984885.1 Neopelma chrysocephalum | reverse complement strand
AGTAGAAAACCTCATTAAAATCTTCAAATTCTGCCCCAGCTCAACTATAATATAATATATATAATATAATGGCCCATCTTCGCGAACGAAGATTTGGGGAAAGGTCTTTTACCTTTCCAGCCTGCGCAATGGATTTTTTAGGTGAGACACAGCCTGCGCTGAGAACTGAGCCCACCCTTTAATCCTAAGGTTCATCTGCCGGGGCCAAGCAAGCTTGGACAATGGCAGTGAGGTCCTCAGGACGTAGGTTTGTTTAGAGTATCCTTCTCATAGATGGATGGCCTCACAGGGCTAACGGGTTCCATCTGCCCGGGAGGGACTGGGAATCGAACCCGTGGTCGCAGCAGTGAAAGTCC
>NW_020930374.1:0-855 GCF_003984885.1 Neopelma chrysocephalum | reverse complement strand
AAACACAGCCAGGAGATCAAAGGATTATTCTCCCTCTATTCAGCACTATTTAGACTGTCTCTAGACTACTCTGCAAGCTTAAGACGCCCCAGGAAAGATATCAAAAACCCAAAATGAGCTGGGCACAGGGCCACTGCAATGGTTGAGGGGAGAGCACCTGAGGGACTGGGCCTTGTTGAGCTTGGAGAAAAGACAGCTTGCAGGGGGAATACCTACCAGCAGCTTTCCAGTCCCTATGAGGAGGTTATCAATAAAGTGGAGCCAGACTTTTCACAGTGGTGCATGGTGGGAGGAGGAGACGCAGTGGACAAAAAGTGAAACAAAAGAGGTTCAAGACTGGATTATAAGGAAAATGTTTCCCCACCATGAGAAGACCCAAATAGTGGACCAGGTTGCTCAGGCTTTGTCCAGCTGGGTCTTGAAAATTCCAAAGGATGCCAGCTGCACAACCTGTCTGAGCAAACCTGCTCCACTATTTGGGTCTTCTCATGGTGGGGAAACATTTTCCTTATAATCCAGTCTTGAACCTCTTTTGTTTCACTTTTTGTCCACTGCGTCTCCTCCTCCCACCATGCACCACTGTGAAAAGTCTGGCTCCACTTTATTGATAACCTCCTCATAGGGACTGGAAAGCTGCTGGTAGGTATTCCCCCTGCAAGCTGTCTTTTCTCCAAGCTCAACAAGGCCCAGTCCCTCAGGTGCTCTCCCCTCAACCATTGCAGTGGCCCTGTGCCCAGCTCATTTTGGGTTTTTGATATCTTTCCTGGGGCGTCTTAAGCTTGCAGAGTAGTCTAGAGACAGTCTAAATAGTGCTGAATAGAGGGAGAATAATCCTTTGATCTCCTGGCTGTGTTT
>NW_020930373.1:0-309 GCF_003984885.1 Neopelma chrysocephalum | reverse complement strand
GAGCATGTGTGAGGTGAGGTGAGGTGAGGTAGGCCCACAGTCATGGGGGTTGTGTTGAGTGTCTCTTTTTGTTTTCCCTGATATGATAACCTGGTCTGTGGTGTTGCAGTACTTTGTCACCAGACTTGTTTTAGTGTGTATATATGCTTCATGGGAGGGGTCACATATATACACACTAAAACAAGTCTGGTGACAAAGTACTGCAACACCACAGACCAGGTTATCATATCAGGGAAAACAAAAAGAGACACTCAACACAACCCCCATGACTGTGGGCCTACCTCACCTCACCTCACCTCACACATGCTC
>NW_020930372.1:0-656 GCF_003984885.1 Neopelma chrysocephalum | reverse complement strand
GTGTAGATGTGACAATTAGAGACGTGGTTTAGTGTAGGGACTTGGCAGTGCAGGGTTAATGACTGGACTTGATGATCTTTGAGTTCTTTTCCAACCTAAGCGATTCAAAGTGGAGAGGCACATTCAGTTTCCTTAGAGCACATTGTCTCTCTGAAAAGACTCCAGACTAGCATGCAGAGCACTTTGCTCTGTAACTGGACAGTAACCACCCCAGTGGAGCCAAAGTACCTCTCTGAAGGCTGGTTTAGAAAGGTGACAGCTGCCCCCACAGCATCTGCTGCATTTTCACGTCTCCCGACTTCCACGACTCATCTCTCCTGAAGCTGTGAACCTCAATGATATGGGAGCAGGGAGGAAAGAGGGAGACGTGAAAATGCAGCAGATGCTGTGGGGGCAGCTGTCACCTTTCTAAACCAGCCTTCAGAGAGGTACTTTGGCTCCACTGGGGTGGTTACTGTCCAGTTACAGAGCAAAGTGCTCTGCATGCTAGTCTGGAGTCTTTTCAGAGAGACAATGTGCTCTAAGGAAACTGAATGTGCCTCTCCACTTTGAATCGCTTAGGTTGGAAAAGAACTCAAAGATCATCAAGTCCAGTCATTAACCCTGCACTGCCAAGTCCCTACACTAAACCACGTCTCTAATTGTCACATCTACAC
>NW_020930371.1:0-8077 GCF_003984885.1 Neopelma chrysocephalum | reverse complement strand
CACAAGCCATCCTATTGCTACTCCTACACTACAGGGTAAGGTACTTCCTTTATTCATTTCAAACTATTGCCATGATGACAAAAACATGTAAACACACCCTGTCTATCTGGCCATTTATTTTCTACATAAGACTCCTAGAAATGAAGAGACAGGACCTTGGTGAAAATAGGTGTAGAAAGGTGAACAAGACTGCTGTTAGACACACAACTGTGCTTTCTATGTATCCCTAGCTTTAACACCAGAACAACCTGAAAGAACATAAAGATGTCAAAGAGCTATTAGGAAGGCCAAGTAACAAGGAGAACTGAGAGAAATGTAAACTAAGCAACAGTCAATTCCTCTCTGGATCTTTCATACAAAAACCCCTTTCAATTTGACACAACTTAGTTGTCAGTAGTGGGGTAAGTTTAGCAGGGGGGCTATCACAAAATATGAAGAGATTAATGATCAAGACAAAAAAATCTGTGACTAGTACAACCCTCACACCAAGCATGCAGCATGGAAAAGATAACCAGACTAAAAAGAAACAAGCCTAAAGATAATTGCAGGTGGGGAATGCTAAATAATTGCAATATCTTATACTTCGTGTAACACCACAACAAGGAACAAGAGCAGATAAGCAGAGCATAAAAAGTGCATATACCCCCCATTCAGTTCAAACGGAGTTGAGGGGAACATTTAGCTTTCCTTTTACATTGCTTTGATCATTTTTTGAAGGACAGACAGTCAAGAGATAAGGTTTCTGGGAAAACCAGTTGACTGAAGATTGAATAAAAGCTGTTACTTTAATGATGCTGGTGTGTTACTGTACTCTGCTTGTATAGACCTCTCTTCAAACCAGAAAGGTTCTTTGTAAGAAGCTTGGCAAAGCATGGACTAAGCCAAAGAGTATTTTTAGAGCAGAAAAGCTGCTGGTAGAATTCAGACAAACAAAATAACAGGAGCAACAAGTTTCAAACAAGCTGGAAATACATATAACTTACAGTATGGTCACCAAGAATCAAAACAGCTCCCTAGGTCTCTGGTACAGCAGCTACAACAGCATATTTGAAAATGCTACTAATTGCTCTGAATTCTTCATCCTGAGAAACACTATAAGCATTAACAGAGAGGAAATCTTTCATGGACAAGATTCTACTAGATGGGTATTGCCTCCTCTACAAACAACCCCCCCCATCCTGACAAATGTCTACCTTGATAAAAGCTGCATTATAACCTTAAGATATTTGTGAAGCTTTTTTGCAAGCATCAGAAAGCCTGACAACCATAATTACTTTCCATTAAATAATCTGGAAGTGTCTTTTACAATCTCTTGATACAAGTTTCTAAATTTGGTTAGATCTAAAGAGCTAATTTTGAATATAAGATATGAGCTTGAATTATTTCATAAGCATATATATTTCAGTGAGGACAAAGAAAGTAAGTTAAAAGTACTACAACAGACTACTATCAGTTAATACCTATTAATCAGCCGAACAGAGAACCCTTCTCACCAAGGCTACCAATTCGAATAATTGCTTTGGTGAGCAAAATGGAAGCAATTCTTCCTTTGCCCCGGTCTTAAACAATACACAGACAGGTTTTAGAAGGTAATCTCTTTGGTCCAACCTCTTCATCCAGGTGAAGAGACTCTAGCAGTTTTAAGCCATTGCAAAAGTTTGAGAGTTACACAGAGCCACATGAGTTGTTCCTTCATAAGGCAATTGCAGATTCAAGTTCACTCTTACCATTTCCGAAAGATCAGTTCCTTCCGAGCAACAACTATCCACGAGACATAGCAGGAGACACATGAATCTGAGACAGAAAAATTGATACATGTTCCTTATGTATCCTTTTCCTACAGTGTTCTGAAAGCTCATACTTCAGCTGTAGTCAGTAGGCTTGCATTCTTCATCCCTGCTACAATGCATTTCCTAGAGTCTCAACAGCTGACTTTTCTCGCGCCAACCCACCATACGTGTGCCCAGATTCAGAGACAGTGGAAGTCAAAGGCTTCATAAGAATTGTAAATGAAATTCAATTTCCTTTAAAATTTCAAGAACCACATATACTAAAAGATTTGTTTCACTACAAGTCTACTTTCCAGTTGAACTTGCACAATATTAAATCACCTGGAAATAAAACAGCATCAGCATTACCACCTACTACTGCTTTACGAGAAATTCTTGGGGAGGGATGGCAACTCACATAAACAGGACTAAGCTTTCATTGCAGAAGCTCTGTTCTACTCTTAACCATCACAAGTCCGGGAAGTTTGACTGCAAACACCTTTAATATGAATACAAAATTTACATAGGATATACATTCTGGGGAACATAACAGAGCTATTACAAGAGATTCTGACAGAACAAAAACATAAAGAAGGCTCTGTCAGGCCAAGAATTTAATGAGGAATGATTAAAAAGTTTGATTTACAGTTACAATTGTGTTAAGCACTGAAAACTTTAAGAATGTCAGCTGAAAGGCGTTTGAACATACAGTACATAAATCATACAATCCACACCATTGTAAATAACATATTTGAAGTATTTCATTTTACTTAACATAACAGAAAGCAACATAACATGTGCAAATGAGGACTCAATATATTGAATTTAAAATGTCTATGATAAAATTGACATATAATTTTACATTTAAGGACTACACAAATTATGGAGAAATTAAAAAATAACCTCCATGTTACTCCCATTGCTGAAGTATGCTTTTCGATTAAACAGAAAAAAACATACTGGGCCGATTTCCTCTCAAAATCATACCTGTCCACGAAGTTTAACTAAAGCTTTAACTTGCTCTATGTGTACAATGACACAGCATTTACAGAGTCTCCTTCCCCTTCTTGGGAACTGACAAACTATTACATTGAAAGGGTTCTTGGATTATATACACTGGTGCAAAATATTATCTTATAAAAAGGCACATACCTGTGATTTAAGGCTAGTACGGTATTTGTTTCATAGAGAAAGAAACATTTTAAATGAAATTAGTACATTGCATGGTTGGCCTCACTCAGCAAACCACTTGGTGCAAAGCAAAAATTTGTGCTCAGAAGCCTCAGACTGACAGTGATTCTTGCTTTAGTGTTTTTAACCCTTTGATGGAAAGATACATCTTTTAAAAAGGCATTTGCTGCAATTCCACTAGTCAATGAGCCATCTGCTACTGTTGCCTTATACGCAGATATTGCATATAGGCCTTATATTATTCATTTGCAAAATATTCTTTTAACTTCCTCCTTTTTTTAAAAGTCATATGAAAATTACTAAAGATGTTTTCTATAGTCATCTATAAAATACCAGATGTTGGTACAAATCATGTAAACCTCCACTTGGAAATACTTTGACTAGCCATCAAAATGACCAGAAATCACAAGCATCATTTGTCAGTGCAAATCTATAAGTTTTGTTTCCCCTCCCTCTTTCCCTCCCCCATCCCAGTTACAGAAATAACCACCAACCTTTACATACAAAAGGAGTGCTCTATATTTGAAATGACAGAAATTACATTTGGTTACCTTAAAGTCACCCACTTTCCCATCAAATTCAGTTTTAGCATATTATAAAAGGGGAAAAAAATTAAAGCTGTCCGTGCAAGAATCACTACAACAGTCCTTCAACCCCAACCCTTAATTATCCTCAGATTTGAAGATTTTTAGGTTAACATTGGGTCCTCTTCTATGATCTGATTACTGTTCTTCAAGCCAGGATGGGGCATCTGCTCCAGGAGTTTTCAATTTGATGTGGAACTGCTTAAGTGTCTGTTCAAGCTGCTTTTGATTCCCAGCAAAGTATGCTGCAATGGCATTGTGGAACAGAACAAGCTGATTGTGCAATACCTTAACCTGCAGGCAAGGAGAGAGAGAGAGATTAAGAGGAGGAAGCTGATGTTAACATCATCACAGGTCAGTTATAAAGAAACAGGTGTATTTGAGATGCTCAGACTTCATATAGGTTTATTTAATAGAAGTTTAAAAATACAAATACCAAATGCAAATACAGAATTCTTTAGCATTACAGTGATTTACAGTTTTCATAAAGTATGCTTAAGAGTCAATATCAACTCAGCATGCACAGACCAAACACAATTCACTTAAACAGCATAATGTTATCAAATATAAAAAGCTTGATTACAAGTACTTCATTCCTTGAAATTAGATGCCAAACCTCTAAGATACCTGCCTGCAGGCCAAGTGGACCTCCCTGAAACAGTACATGAAAAAGGCCTTATCTCAGTACACAGTTCATGTATTTGCCCCTTTGCAGAGTTGCTGTTTTCCACCTAAATAAAATTAAACTGTTTTTTCCCAGCAATATTTCTTGCCCACCTCCGGTAACAGAGGATTATTTACACCACTTCGTCAATATCTTGACTAATTTGTGCAAATTAGTAACAAAATACACAGGTCATAGCAGCAACCAAAACCTGGAGAGAAAGAGCACAAGGGCAGCTGGAGGGCACCACTGTTTTTCTCTTCCAGCCTAGTCTACTATGACAAGCTATAAGGCCTTGACTGATGAAGTCAAAGTTAAACAAATGTTACATTTCCATCCTAGCACACCAGGAAACCTGAAGTCATGAATGAATGTGCTGAAAAGGCACATGCAGTTTCTCCTGTAGCCAAAACCTGTCCTTTTTGTTCCCGAGTTTACTCTCAGCCCAGCACAACCTTATTTTTATGTCAGAGCCCAAATTCCCACGGTGGTGGCCCTGTGCCTGTTTTCAGCCTACAAGGTGTTGAGCCCAACAGCATTTAGCCAACATAGAAGAGAACAGAGGAACAAGGCGGCTGACTGAGCCCCACGGGAGGATGTGGCTGGTAGCAAATTAAGCTTTCTCTACTCAAATTTTGGATCACTGGCTCATCTCTCAGCACAATCCACAAGGGACAGTCTACTCCTGTCATGCTGGGAATCAAAACTGTCCTTGGGCCAGGTTTGGCCTGTGCCAACCAGTTGGCCATGCCTGTTTTAACAGGTTATTTGGCTAATGTGCTTTTCTGAAGTGTATGCAACTTGATACAGAAATACCATGTAGTCTTCATTTAACAGATCTCAAATTAAAAAACCCCCCACCATTACATTTGACATGCTATGACACTAGAAGACTGTAACATTTACTCAGAAATGTAATAAATATATTTTAAAAAATACTTTGAGAAAAAAGGGCTGTCTGTGTGTGCAGCCATGCCAGGATATATAAAAATTTCAGCACAAAGTTGAAACTTCTATCATTTTTTTAACTGAATAATAGATTCATTTCACAAATTAAGTTTTGACTGTAAACTGACAACTGTACAGACCTTGGTATCCTGCTTAAGTGATAACCTCTCTTTGCTGGCCCAAATTTTAGTCTAAGTTGCTCTGACAATTTGAAAACTGGTATCCCTGTATTTTCTCCCTATGTTTCTCCTAATAATTCAGGCTAATTTAACTAAATACATGTCAAAGAACAGGCAGTGTAAAATGATAGCTTATTCCATCAAGAGGTTCTCCAAGGAAATACAGGAGAGATGTGTATGGTTAGAAAGGAATTCCCCGTGCCCATCATAACCTGAGACAAAATACAAGTGGAAAGTGTCACAACAACATAAAGGGTTTACTTAAAAAAGTTTAGGTAGAGAGTACAGTGCTTTTCCTGAGCAGATTCTTTCATCACTGACATACAAGACTTCATGCAATCCCAGCTAGGAATTCTACACAGAAGTACACTCACTGTTATAGCACATTATTAAAATGCTACAAGAGTTTTACTCATACTGCTTATAGGAATTCAAATAAAACAGGAGTAATGAAGCTACTCTCCCAGCCAAAGTTCTTCAATCTGAGACCTAGTTTGGTACTTTGTTAGGGTAGCTTTTAACACAAAGCTTCTGTGAACTGCCCCGAAGTCTTCTATAATTTTATAAATTCAGTCAGGTCTAGGCTCAAGTATGCCTCATACACAGAGGCAGGAACTGACAGTGTAGAGGCAGATGATTTGAACTGAAAAAATATGTTTTGTTTTGGTGGTATTTTTTGAACTACCAGAGCTACCTCACTGTATGAGGTTCTATCCCCAAGCCAGATAATTGTGGTATAAGTTTTGTGATCGTTATCAAACTGGTTGCAGAGGTTCAAGGTACTACAGCTTCTGCTCTCCTCTTTCAGAAGCTGATTGCTAAGTGAATCGCAAAAGTGATTGTGGGATCTTCTTATCCACAGCTTCATTCAAGTAACTTTGAGATAAAGTTTCTAGAAAAAGACCACTTTAACTGTCTGACACTGTACAAAGAAGCTCTGCTATGAAGCAGCAGCCAGCAAAGAGAAAAAAGCTGTAACACCTCAAAACACTTGCTGTTCACTGCAAAAACACCTGCAATCACAGCAAAGAACTTGACAGCAAGTATTCACTTAAAGCCAAGTTCAAATTTACCCACTTTCCCCATGAAAGAGTCTCACGCCAGCTTGGGGAATAGGAAAGTATCCAACCCACTCCCATATCCAGTCACTGATTCCTACTTCCACACTGTGTTTCACCTTAGCCCTCTGTTGGCAAAACATTCACGCAGTTATGTAGTTAGTTGGATCAGGGAACAGATCTAGATTAAAATTAACCAGACAACAACATATTTGCTTTTACCTGGATCAGTTCCCCAATGTGATTCTCTACACAGCTGCAAAAACACTTTTACAAACAACAAAGGAGGCAATGGGGGGAAGGGGAGAGAGGATGAAGGGACCTCTTTTTTTTTGCAGAAAAGCCTCGAAGCAACTGTTAGATTACAGCACTCAACGCCAACTCTTGATCACCAAGCTGTAGCACCTATTCCAGGAAAGGCCTGTTTGAAGATTTGCCTTTCAATCAAAGAATGTTAATAGTATGCTGCTAAAATACAGGTTCCAATATATGGCTAGCATGCCTGTCAAAAAGCTATTGTGCTTTACAGTTGAACAACTTCTAAAATCATTGTTCCTTGTTAATTAACTACATATACCTATTCGTTCCTAATTATAAGCAGAGTAAGCACTCCATAATAGACTTGGCAAACTTATGTCTCAAACCAGAACTGAACTTTGTGGATAAGCATAAAAACCAGGCATGTCCTCCACAGGAGACCTTAGTCTAAGTTGACTTTTCACATTTCTTCTGGATGCAATTAACATTTCAGTTCTTTTTAAATATTGTCCTCTTCCCCAACTCCCACTAAATGTCATATTTTCCATGGCACAGTACATCCATGTTTCTTTACATCCTCCTCAATCAGACTGTTTCAGTCATCTCAACGACCAAAAATGCCAGTTTGTACCTCCTCACAACTATGATAAATCTTTCCCCTAACTTGGACTAAACAGTTACATTATCTGGGTTTCCTATGGATTGCATATTGCTTTCATTTGTAGAAGAAAGCAGTTAAGAATCAAACTCCTGAAGTACAACTCAGAGAAGCACAATCAATTCCTTTCTCTATGCAGAATGGTATTTGACACTTCTCAAGTGCATACAAGAGTAACAGTTTTCCCTTTCTCAAAAGGACAATGCCTTTTCAAAAATTTTTCAGTGATAGAAATCTAATCTAAGAACAGGCATCATCCTTACTAAAAAAAAAAAACAAACAAAAATATTTGTAAACTCCCGATTTTGAATGCTTATACTCGTTACCAAATGCTACAAGCTTCTACAGAGCTTTGCCATCTGGGGATAGAACCAATACAACTTTGTAGAAACATTAAAACAAAAAAAGTTCTAACTTCAAGATCAAATGCTGTAATAAAAGTGAAAGAAATCTTGCGTATCTTGGTTTTACACACAGAAACTTGCAATTCCAGCTTTAATGTAATCCAGTTCTCAGAACCTTTGGGGGCTTTTAATTGAAATATTAACACATGAACCCAGGAGAATAGTCACAAAGAGACTGCAATGTGATGCTTTTCCTGATATAGGGAAAAGCTAGATAGGGCCAGTGAGATTGTGGGTTCTTTGGTGACATTTGCAGCAACACAGACGAAGTGGAGCCCACCAGCCAGTTAAACTGGCTTCATAGGTTCTCTGCAAGCACCATTTAGTAGGAACACACTGCTGATAGCTAAACTGTTCCTGACTG
>NW_020930370.1:0-761 GCF_003984885.1 Neopelma chrysocephalum | reverse complement strand
ACCATTTAGTAGGAACACACTGCTGATAGCTAAACTGTTCCTGACTGAACCAATGGATTTATGCTGCCATAAACAGCAATAACAGGGCAAACCTGAACTAAAAATTTGTTTCAGGTTTATTTGTTCTATATCTGATCTCTGCACTTAATTAAGAAGTGTTATCATACAGCCACACTGGTACCCAGCTCAGCTCTACCAACCGATGTTGCAAGGGAACTCTGGAAAGATACTCCTGATCTCTCTTTCTGCTCCTCCTGGAGTATCAAATACTCCCATTTTTCCCATAGCTATTCTCTTTAAAACACGTTCTCATAAAGAGAGGAGACTGAGTGTATCTGCTCAGAAAACAAAGTTCTGTTCACCTACAGCCACTATGAAAAGTTGAACACACACTTTATTGAGTGTAAGCACTTAACAGAAACACACCCCCAAGAGTGGACAGCACAGAATTGTTGCTGCTCCTGCTCCCTTCTTAAAACCTTTTTTTTTTTCAGAAAGGCAGCTGAAGTGTAAAAGGCAGTGCTTTTGTGCCAGCGCTCTCAGCTGTAGGAAACAAAGGATTTGCAAACCACAGACTGAGCTTTTATGTCCAAGGCCATTGCTCTGCAAGGTTCATACGCTGCTGCTCTACGTCTCAGTACAGAGGCTCCAATGAAACAGCAACACATCATTTCCACTGCTTCTCCACCAATTTATGCCCTTCTCCAAGGCAGGCACAAGCCATCCTATTGCTACTCCTACACTACAGGGTAAGGTACTTC
>NW_020930369.1:0-475 GCF_003984885.1 Neopelma chrysocephalum | reverse complement strand
CAAGTGCCCAAATTAGTCGATACCTTTGATCTTAATCTCACTGTGCTTCTGTTCTGCATAAAGTAGGTATAATAATAACCTCTCATCTCACAAGGATGAGTATAAATTTAGTAGTGTTTGTGAAGCACTCAGACACTGTAGAGATGAACATCAGAGAGAACTGTATTTTCAGCTCAGATTTTCAATACTGTTTGATAAGTAAATTTGGGGGCACAAAATGTGGAAAGTGTGAAGTTTTGAATTTGGGAAATAGCTAATATCCATGAATTAAATTAACTTATCAAACAGTATTGAAAATCTGAGCTGAAAATACAGTTCTCTCTGATGTTCATCTCTACAGTGTCTGAGTGCTTCACAAACACTACTAAATTTATACTCATCCTTGTGAGATGAGAGGTTATTATTATACCTACTTTATGCAGAACAGAAGCACAGTGAGATTAAGATCAAAGGTATCGACTAATTTGGGCACTTG
>NW_020930368.1:0-779 GCF_003984885.1 Neopelma chrysocephalum | reverse complement strand
TAGCTGGCAAGTGAAATGTTATTCTGCCTCACTTAGAGACTTCCTATTCCAGAGAAAGTGAATGACTTCAGTTACAGGTCACATGACAAGTAGCAAAACAAAAGAGGATGAGTTCTCATTTTTCAGGAGAAGACATAAAGGACATTAATGCCGAGCATCCAAATGAATCTTCATCTTTTCCCCAGCCAAATGCTGGCACACTCCGTTCCTTTGCCCCCTGTTGAAATTTGTTGCAGATTTGACACACTCTATAATTAGTGACTATCAACCCCATGGACAAGGAACTGCTTTTTTGGCCAACATCATAGGGCTTGAAATAGAAATCCTGATAATTAAATGGCATAAACTTATCCTAGGAGGTGGTGAATTTTTCTGGTATGTGTTCTGAGCCACTAAGCACAAAACAGATAAATTCACCACCTCCTAGGATAAGTTTATGCCATTTAATTATCAGGATTTCTATTTCAAGCCCTATGATGTTGGCCAAAAAAGCAGTTCCTTGTCCATGGGGTTGATAGTCACTAATTATAGAGTGTGTCAAATCTGCAACAAATTTCAACAGGGGGCAAAGGAACGGAGTGTGCCAGCATTTGGCTAGGGAAAAGATGAAGATTCATTTGGATGCTCGGCATCAATGTCCTTTATGTCTTCTCCTGAAAAATGAGAACTCATCCTCTTTTGTTTTGCTACTTGTCATGTGACCTGTAACTGAAGTCATTCACTTTCTCTGGAATAGGAAGTCTCTAAGTGAGGCAGAATAACATTTCACTTGCCAGCTA
>NW_020930367.1:0-319 GCF_003984885.1 Neopelma chrysocephalum | reverse complement strand
CCCAATCCTTGCACCCCAGCACTGCCATACCTCTGCATCCCAAACCTTGCACCCCAACACTGCCACACCCCTGCACCCCAACTTTTACATCCCAGCACTGCTGCATCCCTGCACCTCAACCCTTGCACCCCAACACTGCCTCACCCCTGCATCCCAATCCTTGCACCCCAACACTGCTACATCCCTGCACCCCAAACCTTGCACCCCAGCACTGCCTCACCCTTGCACCCAACCTCCTGCACCCCAACACTGCCTCACCCCTGCATTCCAAACCTTGCACTCCAGCACTGCTACACCCCTGCACCTCAATCTCCTGCAT
>NW_020930366.1:0-330 GCF_003984885.1 Neopelma chrysocephalum | reverse complement strand
CACACCCCTGCATCCCAATCCTTGCACCCCAACACTGCTACATCTCTGCATCCCAAACCTTGCACCCCAGCACTGCCACACCCCTGCACCCCAACTCTTGCACCCCAGCACTGCTGCATCCCTGCACCTCAACTTCCTGCATTCCAACAGTGCTACACCCCTGCATCCCAAACCTTGCACCCCAACTCTGCTGCACCCCTGCACCTCAACCTCCTGCACCCCAGCACTGCTACACTCCTGCATCCCAATCCTTGCACCCCAGCACTGCTACGCCCCTGCACCCCAATCTCCTGCATCCCAACACTGCCACACCCCTGCATCCCAATCCTT
>NW_020930365.1:0-330 GCF_003984885.1 Neopelma chrysocephalum | reverse complement strand
AAGGATTGGGATGCAGGGGTGTGGCAGTGTTGGGATGCAGGAGATTGGGGTGCAGGGGCGTAGCAGTGCTGGGGTGCAAGGATTGGGATGCAGGAGTGTAGCAGTGCTGGGGTGCAGGAGGTTGAGGTGCAGGGGTGCAGCAGAGTTGGGGTGCAAGGTTTGGGATGCAGGGGTGTAGCACTGTTGGAATGCAGGAAGTTGAGGTGCAGGGATGCAGCAGTGCTGGGGTGCAAGAGTTGGGGTGCAGGGGTGTGGCAGTGCTGGGGTGCAAGGTTTGGGATGCAGAGATGTAGCAGTGTTGGGGTGCAAGGATTGGGATGCAGGGGTGTG
>NW_020930364.1:0-641 GCF_003984885.1 Neopelma chrysocephalum | reverse complement strand
GCAGTGTTGGGATGCAGGAGATTGAGGTGCAGGGGTGTAGCAGTGCTGGAGTGCAAGGTTTGGAATGCAGGGGTGAGGCAGTGTTGGGGTGCAGGAGGTTGGGTGCAAGGGTGAGGCAGTGCTGGGGTGCAAGGTTTGGGGTGCAGGGATGTAGCAGTGTTGGGGTGCAAGGATTGGGATGCAGGGGTGAGGCAGTGTTGGGGTGCAAGGGTTGAGGTGCAGGGATGCAGCAGTGCTGGGATGTAAAAGTTGGGGTGCAGGGGTGTGGCAGTGTTGGGGTGCAAGGTTTGGGATGCAGAGGTATGGCAGTGCTGGGGTGCAAGGATTGGGATGCAGGGATGTAGCACTGTTGGGATGCAGAAGGTTGAGGTGCAGGGGTGTAGCAGTGTTGGGGTGCAAGTTTTGGGATGCAGGGGTGTGGTAGTGCTGGGGTGCAGGGGTTGGGATGCAGGGGTGTGGCAGTGCTGGGGTGCAAGGGCTGGAGTGCAGGGGTGTAGCACTGTTGGATGCAGAAGGTTGAGGTGCAGGGGTGTAGCAATGCTGGGGTGCAAGGTTTGGGATGCAGGGGTGTGGCTGTGTCATTTCCCAACCCCGGCACCCCAGCACTACCACACCCCTGCATCCCAAAACTTGCACCCCAA
>NW_020930363.1:0-542 GCF_003984885.1 Neopelma chrysocephalum | reverse complement strand
AGACTGGGATTGGGGTCAGAAAGAGTCAAAAACATACACTAAGTTACCCATAGCACTCCTTTAAGCAGGATCTTGCACCACATTAATCCTTGTAGACTTTTATCAGCCAGCCTTTAATTCCTCCAGTGGAAATGATAAGCCACCTCACTTGACAGCATATTACACTGCCTCTCTGTTCTCTCAGGTCAGCTACCAAAAGGAGGAGCAGGGCTTCTGTGAAAGTGTGCTTAGGAAAGTGCTTTTGGAAAGATGAAGACGAACGTGGGTGCCAGTGCTTCCCAACCTTGTGCCCGGGCAGCTTCCCAGGGGCCAGATGTGCAGCCATGTGCCACCTGAACTTCTCCCCACACCGCTACCAGAGACACACAGACTCTGCTGCTTCCCAAAAGTGCTGGCATGCCAGGTATCATGTAGCTCGAGACAGGCATAAGTGCCAGCAGCTTCTGTGTTGTACTCAGGAAAGCTAGAGGCAGAAATACCACTGGCCATCATCAGAACAAGCCCACTGCCTTCCTCGAGCCCTGTGGTAGCTGCACCATGGT
>NW_020930362.1:0-542 GCF_003984885.1 Neopelma chrysocephalum | reverse complement strand
ACCATGGTGCAGCTACCACAGGGCTCGAGGAAGGCAGTGGGCTTGTTCTGATGATGGCCAGTGGTATTTCTGCCTCTAGCTTTCCTGAGTACAACACAGAAGCTGCTGGCACTTATGCCTGTCTCGAGCTACATGATACCTGGCATGCCAGCACTTTTGGGAAGCAGCAGAGTCTGTGTGTCTCTGGTAGCGGTGTGGGGAGAAGTTCAGGTGGCACATGGCTGCACATCTGGCCCCTGGGAAGCTGCCCGGGCACAAGGTTGGGAAGCACTGGCACCCACGTTCGTCTTCATCTTTCCAAAAGCACTTTCCTAAGCACACTTTCACAGAAGCCCTGCTCCTCCTTTTGGTAGCTGACCTGAGAGAACAGAGAGGCAGTGTAATATGCTGTCAAGTGAGGTGGCTTATCATTTCCACTGGAGGAATTAAAGGCTGGCTGATAAAAGTCTACAAGGATTAATGTGGTGCAAGATCCTGCTTAAAGGAGTGCTATGGGTAACTTAGTGTATGTTTTTGACTCTTTCTGACCCCAATCCCAGTCT
>NW_020930361.1:0-338 GCF_003984885.1 Neopelma chrysocephalum | reverse complement strand
TCCCCTGTGCATCAACCCTTGTTCCTCCATCCCTATCCCCTGTGCATTAACTCCTGCTCCTCCATCCCTATCCCCTGTACATCAATCCCTGCCTCCTCCATCCCTATCCCCTGTGCATCAACCCCTGTCTCCACACATCCCACCAAGAGGCCCATCAGGCCCTGGGGACTCTGCTCTCTTTGCTGAGGGATGGGGATGGGGATGGAGGGGACAGGGGTTGATGCACAGGGGATAGGGATGGAGGAGGCAGGGATTGATGTACAGGGGATAGGGATGGAGGAGCAGGAGTTAATGCACAGGGGATAGGGATGGAGGAACAAGGGTTGATGCACAGGGGA
>NW_020930360.1:0-364 GCF_003984885.1 Neopelma chrysocephalum | reverse complement strand
TGGGGATGGGGATGGAGGAACAGGAGTTAATGCACAGGGGGTGGGGATGGAGGAACAGGGGTTGATGTACAGGGAATGGGGATGGAGGAACAAGGGTTAATGCTCAGGGCTGTGGGAGCTGCAGCCACTTGCAGCCTCATCAATGTGTTCCTGAGTGAGGCAGCACCAATGGCTGGGGCTGCATCTCCTGTTCTCTCCCACACACCTACACAGGCACAGCCCTGGCCTGCTGACTCACTGCCTTCCCAGCACTGGGGCTCCTCTGCCCGTTCCAACCTGCTGCTGCTGCTCCCTCAGCCCTGAGCATTAACCCTTGTTCCTCCATCCCCATTCCCTGTACATCAACCCCTGTTCCTCCATCCCC
>NW_020930359.1:0-5366 GCF_003984885.1 Neopelma chrysocephalum | reverse complement strand
AGTTGCAGCTGGGGAGGAGTGATGGATGATGGAGAAGGGACCCTCTCCCTCCCTCTCCTCCCCATCTTTCACATCAGTCAGACCATAAGTTTTTTGGTTGGTGTGTTTTGGGGTTGCCAGGAAAGGAGCTGGACTGGAAGCTCTGCCTGGGGACGGGGTGCTTGGGCTGCCCCGAGCTCACAGTGGGGTTTTGGAGGGGGATGTGCAAACAGAAGCTGCTCTGTGGCTGGAGGTTTGAGTTGGGTTTGGTTGGTTGTGGCTCATCTCAACCCTGAAAATTGTTCTTTCCCTTTTGTGCCACGTCTGCAATGAGCTGTGGCAAAAGGGAACCTGATGAACTGGTCTGGACCCATCATGTGCCGTGTTCTACTCGACGTGTGGTTTTGAGCCTTCCTTTGGCACCAGGTTTGTTTGCAGATGATGTCAGTGAGCACTTGAGAATCAATTGACTTCAGGGAAGTCAAATGAGGCCCTTTTCCAGGGACAGTTATAGGGGGGGAAAAATGAAACAACTGAGGCTTTGTTTGAGGTCTTCCAGGCTGAGTCCTTAAAATTGAATCAACTTCCTCGTGTAAATTTGAAGTCTACTGTTGGGTGACGAAAAGCAGCACCGGTTGCCATCAAAGTAAAGCTTGGATGGTTGTTCAAATCATGTTCTATGTGCCAAAGACAGGCCCTGCTCTCAGGAGAGCAGCTCTGACCTCCCTACCCATGAGCTGGGGGTGGAAGTTTGCTGGGCAGGGACCATGCTGGGATAGCTCTTGACTTGAGGGTGATGTGACCAGCAGGAGTCTGGTGCCTTTGACCTCACTTTATGCAAAAGTGTCCTTGCTGGGTCAAAATTCCCAAAGGGATTTAAACCTCAACCATTTCAATGGGATCAAATCAGTGGGATGTTTAGCTAAGGGAGAGGGGAGAGACCCAACTCCTCCTCTCGTCCCTCCCAGGAGAAACCAACCCTTCCCTTGACTGGGATCAGGGAATCACAGAGTGGCTTGGCTTGGAAGGGACCTTAAAGATCATGTAGTCCAAGCCCCCTGCCATGGTCAGGGATACCTTCCACTATCCCAGGTTGCTCCAACCTGGCCTTGGACACTTCGAGGGACGGGGCAGCCACACCTTCTCTGGGAAATCCATTCCAGGGCCTCCCCACCCTCACAGCCGAGAATTCCCTCCCAGTATCCCACCTAATGATGCTGGGGGGGGTGATGGTTGTTGTTGGTGTTGTGTGACACTCTGGTGATATCAGGACTGCAGGTTAAGGCCAGAGGAAGAGGGTGTGTTGCCTCTCCCTCTCCCCCATCCTGCTCGTTTCACCACAAACTGCTCTTTCATTTTTGCTCACCGCCGTCTGCTCGTGTTTTGAAGTTTTTTGACAGAGCTATTCTGGCCTTTCTGGAAAAAAAAAAAAACCAAACCACCTCCTGGTTCCTCTAACTCAGAGCTGTGCCTTTCTGCAGGCTTTGCTTGGCAAGCCTGGTTTGTAACCACTCAAACCAACCCCATACCTCAGCAAACCACCCCGCTGAGAGCTGGGCCTCGTTGGCTTGGTGTTCTCCTTCCCCAGCAAGGTCAAGAGCCTGAAGTTCTGTCAGGAGGGGTGGTGGAGCTTTTAGCTGAGTCATATCTGGAAAGGATATCTGATTTCACAGTTTTTTTTTTCCCCCTTGAGGTCGGTGCAGAGTCACCGTGGGTGTGTTTGGTGCAGAATCCCCACGTGTGTGTTTGCAGGAGTCAGGAGCTCTTGGCTCAGGTCTGACCAGGCTCTTTTGCTGCCCTTTGCAGCCATCAGGGTTTCCTGTTGTTCAGCAAGAAGTGAGGGGTAAACAGCACAACTCCAAGTGAAACTTGCCTTGATGCTGCTGTGTGATCACAGAGTCATTTGGGGTGGAAAAGACCTCTGAGATCGAGTCCCACCCTGTCACCCAGTGCCACATCCAGTCTTTCCTTAAACACCTCCAGGGATACTGACTCCCCCTTCCAAGTGTCTAATCAGCCTTTCTTGAAGAAATTCTTCCTCATTCCCTGCTGCTTCCTGTCCCACACGTGATAATGTGGTAATTCTTAAATAATTTATCCCTCCTTACCAGCTTTTAGGCCAAAAAACCAGCCCTTTCTCAGCTGTAACAGAGAATTGTGCAGTAAGTTCATGCCGTGAGTTTACTGTTTGAAAAAGAACGTGGGGAAATGATAAAGAGATCAAGATATAAGAAGTAAATTATAGTTTAAATTGATAATGTATCGGAGAGAGAAAACAGAGGCATTTGTATCCTGAGTTTGGAAAACTCATTTGAGTGAGCAAAGTCTAAAAGGTGCAGATGTGGATGGTGGGTGATTGCCCGTGGATGATGCTCCAGTGCCTCTCATGTGCTGCAGGAGTGTGGCCCTGCTGTGGATAGGAGGGCTTGAATATCCAATTTCTTGTGTGATGAGCCAGCTCTGGCACTTAAATTATTCCCATGACGGCTGATTATGTATTTTCTTTCCCTAACTCTTCACCCTTGAGGTTTAATAAATAAATCAATATAAATCCTGTAGCTAAGCTTCTGCCTTCCCTCCACGTGGGTGCTGGCTTTGGATGCTCAGCTGCTGCTGGAGTTTGGGGGCTTCATTTGGTTTCCACCGAACCCATTTAAATCCCTCCTAGGGAAATCAGGTAAATCCCTTCCATATGTCAAGAATTAGCAAAAGACATGATTTCTGTGACTTGCACAAAGCTTCCCCTTGTCTGGCAGACACAGGAACAAGTGCACCCTTGTTTCTGGGAAGCCTTTAACCTCCTGCTGGTGTAACTGGGACGTGTCAGTGTCCCAGAGGGTCTCTGGGGAAGACCCTGATCTCATCCATTTATTCTTTTTTTTCCCCTTGAAAGAGAGGCACTCCAGCTTTGCCTTGCTCTAATTCTTCTTTATTCCTGCCCTTGGGGTCGCTGGGTGGGTGCCAGAGCTGGGGCAGGAGGCATTTGGCACATGAGCCCCTTTTGTGACCAGATGGGGCTGTGCCCTCTGGACCCACGGGGGGTGAATTACTCTGTGTATTTATGGGTCAGACCCTTTGTCCTGCCCACATCCTGTCCCTGCATGGACACGGGGATGGGGCTTTGGGAGGAGCAAGAGATCATCCTGCTGGGGCTCCCTGCTCCTCCCTTCTCCCTCCTGCCTTCCAGCAGGCACTTATGGAATACAGAGCACTGGGGAACAGCTCAGAGCTGCTTTCAGGGCAGCTCAGCATCTGTCACTGCCCACTGGTCCCCTGGGGTACACCAAGGGCTGGGGATGCCCAGGGAAGCTGTGGCTGCCCCTGGATCCCTGGAAGTGTCCAAGGCCAGGTTGGAGCAGCCTGGGATGAGTGGAAGGGATTGTGAAGTTTGGGTGCAGGGATGGGAAATTCGCTTGGCTAACGTGCCTCCTTCAGCAAGAAAATCTCCTGTTTGACACCTGCTTGAACTAATAAATCCCAAAATGAAGGCTGCCCACACCCATCTGACCATCAGCCTTGCTCCAGGCTGTCCTTGGCGTGGCTCCTGCAGCCAAATTTTGGGCAGTGGGCTGAGGGAACGGGAACTGGGGGGTGGTTTGTGTGCTAAGGGTGGGACATTCCGCTCCTCCTTCTCCTCTGTGGAAATCCCACCTTTTGTCTTCCCCCCCCTTTGCCCTTCCTGCTCCTCCATAGCAGTTTTTACCCGCCAGGATGGACTGAAATTCCAAATCCTTTGTCTCCTGTTTATGAGATGGAGTTTCTTTTTGTACGTGCTGAGACTTTTAAACCCTCCAGATAAAGCCTGGGGATGAAGGGCAAGGGAATGAGACAGTCCAGGAGTTGGATCCAGCCTGATCCAACAGTTGTCTGTGCTTCCTGATTTTAATTATCTGATGTCCATCAACTCACCTGAAGAGGGAGTGGAGAAACCTTTCCAATTTAAACAGGGAGCACTTGACAGGGATCTTGAAAACATCTTTCTTTTCCCAGTTGTTTAGTGAGATTGCTTTGGGGGGCGACACGTGGGCTCCTTAAAGTAATAAAGTGGCATTACAGTTATTTTTGAGCACGTTTCCCTCTGAAAAACTGGAGAATTGGGCGATGGTTGGAGGTGGTCCCCATGACCTCCTTCCATATCTTGTATTTTCATATAATTTAGGATATTGTTCTGCTGCTCTGAGCCTTTCTGTAGGACTCAGGCAGAGCCTACCTGCATGAGAGTAGAAGTAAACTCAAAATCATCTTTTTTCTTTTGGGCTGTATTTTTGCTGGATTTCTGCTGTTGCTGTTTAAAGACTTTTTTTTTTTTCCTTTGTTTGTTTATTTTTCTTTTCCCCGAGGTAGTTTTTGGCTCTCCTCGGGGGTGTAGGTAAAGAGGACAAAATTGTGGGTGCTGTAACCTGAAAATTGTGTGAAATAAACCCCCCCAAAATTTTTATTTCCTCTCCAAGAACCTGTCGTTGTTTCCATAATAAACCACAATATTTATGGGCAGCAGATAAATCTGTGAAAGGGTTTTCTGGTTGTTTGGTTTTTTTGCATATGTAGCAGCCAGGGAGGAATTTAATATATAAAGTTGTTTAAGTTAAAACTGGAGCAAAAAGTGATGTTTTATACATGGGTTTTATTCCTATTTCAATAAGAGTAAAAAAATTGCTTTCCCTGTTTCCCTTGAGATTCCTTATGATCGTGGAATGTGGGAATTCATTTGGAGAGAAAGTGTTTCTGAAGTTAATTTCCACCAGCACTTGTTGGAAACTGGAGCTGCCAGGACTTCAAACTTCATTGCTGGTCCTGTGATGGGAAAATTTAGTTTGCCCTCTGCAAATATACTAAAACAAACAGGGGGTGGTTTGGTGTTTTGTCTAAAAGGGAACTGAGAAAATCAAATAAAAATAATCCTTCTGCCACCCTGGGCTGGAGTGACAGCAAATACCATTAAATCAACCTGCGTTTTCCTGGTGCCACTTCCCTTGGGATGAACCCAGAGGGCTGGAAAATTGATTTCTTTGGGATTGAAGGCAAATTCTGCTCAGAGTTGTCTTTTCAGTAGCTCCTCAGTGCAGCTGCCGTGAGACTCTTGCTCTGCTTGAAGGTTTTAATTGTGTTCAGGGGGAATAACCAGTGCATGGATGGATGTGGAGGAGTGGGATTTGCTTTTGGATTTGAAACACTTCTTAATTCCAAAGCAGGGCCTAAAGGGGCTCCAGGAGAGCTGGAGAGGGACTGGGGACAAGGGATGGAGGGACAGGACAAGGGGGAATGGATTCCCACTGCCAGAGGGCAGGGAGAGATGGGATATTCTGTTGGATAGATATCCCAGTATTCTACTAGAAATCCTTCCCTGGGAGGGTGGGGAGGCCCTGGAATGGATTTCCCAGAGAAGC
>NW_020930358.1:0-400 GCF_003984885.1 Neopelma chrysocephalum | reverse complement strand
TTTAGGGATTCCAAGTTTTTGAATCCTTCCCCCATTTCTCACTTTGGGAACATCCTGACAGCTCTGGAATTAGGAACTCTTCTATATTTTTCCCAGTGTTCCCCCATCTCTCACTTTGGGAACATCCCAACAGCTGTAGGTTTAGAGATTCCAAGTTTTTGAATCCTTCCCCCATTTCTCGCTTTGGGAACATCCTCACAGCTGGGGGACCAGGGACTCGTCTATATTTTTCCCAGTGTTCCCCCATTTCTTGCTCTGGGAACACCCCACAGCTGTGGGATTGGGGACTTTTCTGAGTGAGTGTTCCCCCATCTCTCGCTTTGGGAACAGCTGTAGGTTTAGGGATTCCAAGTTTTTGAATCCTTCCCCCATTTCTCACTTTGGGAACATCCTGACAGCT
>NW_020930357.1:0-692 GCF_003984885.1 Neopelma chrysocephalum | reverse complement strand
TCCCGCCCCGCTCCCCCGGGGATGCTCAGCCCGGTGCCCTCCCCGCCAGTTTTTTGGGGGGCGAAGTGTCCCCCCGCGCCCCGGGACTGACCGTCCGCGTCGAAGTGCCGCCAGACGTCGAGGAACTGGGAGGCGGTGAGCTCGGCCAGGTGGAGGTGCGGGGCCTGCTGCGGGCCGGCCATCCCGCTCCCGATCCCGCTCCCGATCCCGCCGCTCCCGATCCCGTCGCCGCCCGCCGCCGCCTTTTATACCCGCCGCCGCCGCGCCGCCCGCCGCCGCCAGGGGGCGCCGCCGCCCCGGGACACCGGCCGGGCACGGGGGGGCAGCGGGAGAGCGGGATACGGGATACAGGGATACAGGGATAGCGGGATATAGGGATACAGGGATAATGGGATACAGGGATAGCGGGATACAGGGTTAGCGGGATACAGGGATACAGGGATACAGGGATACAGGGATAATGGGATAACGGGATACAGGGATACAGGGATAGCGGGATACAGGGGTACAGGGATAATGGGGATAACGGGGATAACGGGATGCAGGGATACAGGGATATAGGGATACAGGGATAGGGGGATACAGGGATACAGGGATAACGGGATACAGGGATAATGGGGTACCGGGATACAGGGAGAGCGGGAGAGCGGGATACAGGGATACAGGGATAGTGAGACCCAGGGGTCCAGGGA
>NW_020930356.1:0-390 GCF_003984885.1 Neopelma chrysocephalum | reverse complement strand
TCCCGCCCCGCTCCCCCGGGGATGCTCAGCCCGGTGCCCTCCCCGCCGGTTTTTTTGGGGGGCGAAGTGTCCCCCCGCGCCCCGGGACTGACCGTCTGCGTCGAAGTGCCGCCAGACGTCGAGGAACTGGGAGGCGGTGAGCTCGGCCAGGTGGAGGTGCGGGGCCTGCTGCGGGCCGGCCATCCCGCTCCCGATCCCGCTCCCGATCCCGCCGCTCCCGATCCCGTCGCCGCCCGCCGCCGCCTTTTATACCCGCCGCCGCCGCGCCGCCCGCCGCCGCCAGGGGGCGCCGCCGCCCCGGGACACCGGCCGGGCACGGGGGGCAGCGGGAGAGCGGGATAACGGGATACAGGGATAATGGGATACAGGGATAGCGGGATACAGGGATAC
>NW_020930355.1:0-5545 GCF_003984885.1 Neopelma chrysocephalum | reverse complement strand
GAACATCTTCCCACCTTGCAGGCCTCTACTGACAGCAGTTTTTGGGAAATGGCATGGAGGCTATAGAATACACAGTTTTGGGTTACACCCATCCAGGGATGAATTGGTCCCAGCCGTTCTAACCAGGACATTATCCACCCCTTATTCTATGCCATCCATGTCATGCCCAAATTAACCCCCTTAAAAACTATGTCTCTTTAAAACTATATACACATATGTACAATGAAACATTACGGACCATTCTCACTCAAAATTAGGTCCCCTTGTGGTACACAACGTGTCTCCCCATCTTTTTGCATTACCCACCAGGTGAAACCAGGTCCTTGAGCAAAAACAATCCCTCGGATGGGTTTGCCTTTGCTTGAGGTGGGACTAATCCAAACAGTCTTCCCTAACATACCTCTCATATGCACCACGGGGACTTTATCTCCATCTACAGTATGCAAAGGTTCTGATTGGGCAGGGCCAGCTCGATTAATGGAGCCTCGCGTGTTGACCAACCAGGTGGCCTTTGCTAAATGCAGCTCCCAGTGTTTGAGAGTCTCTCCACACAGTGCCTTCAGGGTGGTTTTCAGCAGTCCGTTGCACCATTCAACTTTTCCAGCAGCTGGTGCATGGTAGGGGATATGATACACCCACTCAATGCCGTGCTCTCTGGCCCAGGTGTCTACGAGGCCATTCTTGAAATGGGTCCCATTATCAGACTCAATTCTCTCCGGGGTGCCGTGTCGCCACAGGACTTGTTTTTCAAGGCCCAGGATGGTATTACGGGCAGTGGCATGAGGTACGGGGTATGTCTCCAGCCATCCAGTACTTCCTTCTACCATGGTCAGTACGTAGCGCTTGCCCTGGCGGGTTTTGGGGAGCGTGATGTAGTCAACTTGCCAGGCTTCCCCATACCTGTACTTTGACCACCGTCCACCATATCATAGAGGCTTCACCCGCTTGGCCTGCTTGATGGCAGCACATGTCTTACAGTCATGGATGACCTGTGAGACAATGTCCTTGGTTAAGTCCACCCCTCGGTCCTGAGCCCATCTGTATGTTGCATCTCTCCCCTGGTGACCGGAGGCGTCATGGGCCCATCGAGCCAGAAATAATTCTCCTTTGTGTTGCCAATCCAGATCCACCTGAGAGACTTTAATCCTGGCAGCTCGGTCCGCCTGCTCGTTGTTGCAATGCTCCTCATTAGCCCGTTTCTTGCGTACGTGAGCGTCTACGTGACCAACCTTCACACTCAGCTTCTCTACCCGGCCAGCGATGTCCTGCCACATCTCCGCCGCCCAGATGGGTTTCCCTTGGCGCTGCCAGTTGGCCTTTTCTCCATCGCTCTAGCCATCCCCACAGAGCATTGGCCACCATCCATGAGTCAGTGTAGATATAGAGTCTTGGCCACTTCTCGCGTTCAGCTTTATCCAAAGCCAACTGAACGGCTTTAAGCTCTGCGAACTGACTTGACCCACCTTGTCCTTCGGTTGCTTCTGCAACTCGCCGTGTGGGACTCCACACGGCTGCCTTCCATTTTCGGTTTGTCCCTACAATGCGGCAGGAGCCATCCGTGAAGAGTGCATATCGTCTTTCATCTGCTGGTAGCTTGTCATATGGTGGGGCCTCCTCAGCCCGTGTCACCTGCTCCTCTTCTTCTTCAGAGGATAGTCCGAAACTCTCACCTTCGGGCCAATTGGTGATAATTTCCAGAATCCCAGGGCGATTAGGATTCCCTATCCGGGTTCGTTGTGTGATCAGAGCGATCCACTTACTCCATGTGGCATCGGTGGCGTGATGTGTAGCAGGAACTCTCCCCTTGAACATCCAGCCCAGCACTGGTAGTCGGGGTGCCAGGAGGAGCTGCGCTTCGGTGCCGATCACTTCTGAGGCAGCTCGAAGTCCTTCATAAGCAGCCAGGATCTCTTTCTCAGTTGGTGTATAGCTGGCTTCAGATCCTTTGTATCCCCGACTCCAGAATCCCAGCGGTCGTCCTCGGGTCTCCCCAGGCACTTTCTGCCAGAGGCTCCAAGAAGGGCCATTCTTCCCGGCTGCAGTGTAGAGCACGTTCTTCACATCCTGTCCTGTCCTTACTGGCCCAAGGGCTACCGCATGGGCAATCTCCTGTTTGATTTGTTCAAAGGCCTGTTGTTGTTCAGGCCCCCACTGGAAATCATTTTTCTTCCGTGTCACAAGGTAGAGAGGGCTTACAATTTGACTGTACTCGGGGATATGCATCCTCCAAAAGCCCACAGCGCCTAGGAAAGCCTGTGTTTCCTTCTTGCTGGTTGGTGGGGACATGGCTGCTATTTTGTTAATTACCTCCGTTGGAATTAGGCGACGTCCATCTTGCCACTTCACTACTAAGAACTAAATTTCCTGAGCAGGTCCCTTGACCTTACTTCGTTTAATGGCAAAACCAGCTCTTAGGAGGATCTGGATTATCTTCTCTCCTTTCTCGAAGACTTCCCCCGCTGTGTTCCCCCATACAATGATGTCATCAATGTACTGTAGATGTTCTGGAGCCTCGCCCTTTTCCAGTGCAGTCTGGATCAGTCCATGGCAAATGCTGGGACTGTGTTTCCACCCCTGAGGCAGTCGATTCCAGGTGTACTGCACACCTCTCCAAGTGAGAGCAAATTGTGGCCTGCACTCCGCTGCCAAAGGAATGGAGAAGAAGGCGTTGGCAATGTCAATGGTGGCATACCACTTGGCTGCCTTGGACTCCAGCTCGTACTGGAGCTCCAGCATGTCCGGCACAGCAGCACTCAGGGGTGGTGTGACTTCATTGAGTCCACGGTAATCCACCGTCAGCCTCCACTCTCCGCTGGACTTACGCACTGGCCATATAGGGCTATTAAAGGGTGAGCGAGTCTTGCTGACCACCCCCTGGGTCTCCAGTTCACGGATCATCTTATGTATAGGAGTCACAGAGTCTCGGTCGGTGCGGTATTGCCGACGGTGCACTGTTGCTGTGGCTATCGGTACCAATTGTTCTTCAACCTTCAGCAGTCCCACAGCAGAGGGGTCCTCTGAGAGGCCAGGCAAGGTGTTCAACTGTCTAATTTCCTCTGCCTCCACAGTAGCTATGCCAAACGCCCAACGAAGTCCTTTTGGGTCTTTGAAATACCCACTCCTCAGGTAATCTATGCCAAGGATACACGGGGGCCTCTGGGCCAGTCACGATGGGGTGTCTGTGCCATTCCTTCCCAGTCAGGCTCACTTCAGCTTCCAGTACAGTCAGCTGTTGGGATCCCCCTGTCACCCCAGAAATAGAGATGGATTCTGCCTCTATGTATCTTGATGGCATCAAAGTACATTGTGCGCCGGTGTCAACTAAAGCCTTATATCTTTGTGGCTCTGATGTGCCAGGCCACCGAATCCACACTGTCCAATAGACTCGATTGTCCCTCTCCTCTACCTGGCTAGAGGCAGGGCACCCCTAGTCCTGGTCATGGTACTCGTTGCGCTCTTCTTGTAAGTATGACCTGGAAGTCCCTTCAAGAGGATCAGACATATCATCATTCCTGGGCCGTCTGGAGTCTTGCCTACGAGAGACTGGAGCAGCATTCATCCTCAAAGAGTTCCTTTTGGTACTTGTCCCTCTTTTCAATTCACGTACCCGGGCTGCTAAGGAAGAGGTGGGTTTCCCATCCCACTTCCTCATATCTTCTCCGTGCTCTTGGAGGTAAAACCATAGATTGCCACGTGGAGTGTACCCTCTCTCCTTAGCTGGGGGACGCTGGCTCCTGATAGCAGAGACCCTTGTTTGTCCTGGCGAGGTATGGAAGATCCCCTCCTTAATTTCTTCTCTTAGCCTCTGGTGTCCTTCTTCAATCTTCTCTTCCAGGCTTCGGACATGTTCAGCCAGTTTGGTTTCCACCGATGAGACGTGGGCTCGTAATGGGGCGGTGACAGTGTCTTCATAAATCCTGAGTTTGCTGACCAATGCACCAACCTTGTCCTCTCCCTCCCTCCATTGCAGCGTTGCTAGGTAGCGGGAATACATTTCTGGTCCGAGTCGTGCAAACTTCAACCACATCTGGGATGTGCACTGTACACCATCTGGACTTTTAGGAAATCTTTCATCCTCTGAAAAGATTATCTCCAGTACAGCCAATTCTCTCAAGCACCGGATACCTTGTTCCATCGTGTTCCACTGTCCTTGCTGTACGTGGAGGTCCTCCTTGCAAAGGTATCTCTCCCTTACACTGGACAACAGTCGCCGCCAGAGGCTGAGAGTTTCCTGCCTCCTTCCAATCCCCTGATCAATGACGACATCTCGAGGCAGGGATCCCAGTTGTCTTGCTTCACTTCCATCTAGAATTGTGTCATTAGCGGCGGCATCCCAGATTCGGAGCAGCCAGGTCAGGATGGACTCGTTCGCCTGCCGTGTGAACTCTCTCCGGAGCTCACGTAGCTCACCCAGGGATAGGGACCGAGTGATTATTTCTGGCTCTGTCTCCTCCGGTGGATGTGAAGGTCCTGCCTCTTCGTCATCATTTGCTATGCGAACTGATTTGGTCTTCGATTTCCTTTTCTGGACAGGGGCGACTGCTATTGGTTTCTGTTGTCCTTCTGGCTCCTCGATGGTTTGTGTGGGCATGGTGCCAGTTGATTTATTTCTTACTCCCTCCGACTCAGCTGTAGTTTGTGTGGACGTGGTGCCAGTTGATTTGCTCCTTCTCTCCTCCCCCTGGCAGTGCTGTACCATGTCAAGCAGTGCCTGGTAGGCAGTGGCCAGGGCCCAGCAGGTTGCTGTGAGCTGACCATCTCTGGAGCTGCCAGAGCATTTTTCCTTTACCAGTTTTATCATGCTGACAGGATCCTGCAGTTGTTCAGGGGTGAATTTCCAGATCATGGGAGGAGAAAACTTCTCCAAATACTGGCCGATGTCCTCCCACTTCCCGTGCCACTCAGCGTTATCCATTCCCAGGACAGGCGTCCAAACAGCCTCCCTAGAAGGCCCTGTTCTGACCCTAAGCATGGTGTAAACAGTACAGAGCAGACAGAGCAGCAGACAGAGCAACACTAACAATAACATTATGCCATCCTTAGCATCAAAAGGAAAATCAATATTTTCAAAAGCTGTTGTAGCAGGTCTGAAGGGGAAGAAGGAGGTGAGAGGCTGGAAACAATCATTCCCCACTGTTCCCCCAAAGGACTGGGTGCGATTTTTAATGAGGCCCCAGAGGTAGCAACCCAGACCAGGACAGGCAAACAGGACTGAATACACATTTACAATGAAACTCATTGCTTCTGATGTTACGATGGCATAAACATAGTATACCAATAAAGCAATTTGGATCCCTCTCCCTGGTCTTAAAGAGAGCATTAAAATAGGCAAATAGTTCCCCATCTGCGGAAATATGAACATGCCCAGATACAACACCCACGTGAATGCACCAAACAACATGTTGATCGGGGAGTTTCTGTATCCGAATACACAGATGCTTAAAATGAAATTGTGATTCTGACTTCTCTCTCTCTGCCCCAACGTTTGGGCACCAAAATGTGCTGGTTTAAAAGTTAACCAGCAAGGCAAAATGAACTCAATTCA
>NW_020930354.1:0-554 GCF_003984885.1 Neopelma chrysocephalum | reverse complement strand
TGTGCTGGTTTAAAAGTTAACCAGCAAGGCAAAATGAACTCAATTCAAAAGAGAGATTTATAAGTCAGAATAACAATTTATTAAAATAATGCAATAAGTACAAGTATACAGACAGACAATTGGTTTTAACCCACAAAACCCAAATGTACAAACCCAGCACCCTGGGGTATGAACAAAAGTGGTGTACCTTGGCCCACCCCCCGAGTCCAAAGCAAAGGGAGAGGGAATAAACCTGCTGGTGGGAGAGCTGCTGCAGTCTGGTCAGAAGTGGTGATTGCAGTCCAGTTGAGGGTGGTGGTCTCAGCCTGGTTGGGAGCAGCGGTGGTCTGCTGTCTTCCTCTGGGTCCCACGAGAGAGAGAGAGCCAAGGCTCTGAAACTCCCAGTTATATACTCTCCAGTTCAGGCGGGAGTGCTCAGTCCCTCCCTCAGAGTAGGGAATTCCATAAAAGGGCATGTGGATGCTCAGTCCCTCTTATCAGAGCGGGGAATTCCATAAAAGGGTACAGGAACATCTTCCCACCTTGCAGGCCTCTACTGACAGCAGTTTTTGGGA
>NW_020930353.1:0-6023 GCF_003984885.1 Neopelma chrysocephalum | reverse complement strand
TGAATTGAGTTCATTTTGCCTTGCTGGTTAACTTTTAAACCAGCACATTTTTGGCGCCCAAACGTTGGGGCAGAGAGAGAGAAGTCAGAATCACAATTTCATTTTAAGCATCTGTGTATTTGGATACAGAAACTCCCCGATCAACATGTTGTTTGGTGCATTCACGTGGGTGTTTTATCTGAGCATGTTCATATTTCCACAAATGGGGTACTATTTGCCGTTTTTAATGCTCTCTTTAAGACCAGGGAGAGGGATCCGAATTGCTTTACTAGTATACTACGTTTATGTCATCATAACCTCAGAAGCAATGAGTTTCATTGTAAATGTGTATTCAGTCCTGTTTACCTGTCCTGGTCTGGGTTGCTACCTCTGGGGCCTCATTAAAAATTGCACCCAGCCCTTTGGGGGAACAGTGGGGAATGGTGGTTTCCAGCCTCTCACCTCCTTCTTTCCCTTCAGACCTGGTACAACAGTTTTTGAAAATATTGATTTTCCTTTTGATGCTAAGGACGGCATAATGTTATTGTTAGTGTTGCTCTGTCTGCTGCTCTGTCTGCTCTGTACTGTTTACACCATGCTTAGGGTCAGAACAGGGCCTTCTAGGGAGGCTGTTTGGACGCCTGTCCTGGGAATGGATAACGCTGAGTGGCACGGGAAGTGGGAGGACATCGGCCAGTATTTGGAGAAGTTTTCTCCTCCCATGATCTGGAAATTCACCCCTGAACAACTGCAGGATCCTGTCAGCATGATAAAACTGGTAAAGGAAAAATGCTCTGGCAGCTCCAGAGATGGTCAGCTCACAGCAACCTGCTGGGCCCTGGCCACTGCTTACCGGGCACTGCTTGACATGGTACAGCACTGCCAGGGGGAGGAGAGAAGGAGCAAATCAACTGGCACCACGTCCACACAAACTACAGCTGAGTCGGAGGGAGTAAGAAATAAATCAACTGGCACCATGCCCACACAAACCATCGAGGAGCCAGAAGGACAACAGAAACCAATAGCAGTCGCCCCTGTCCAGAAAAGGAAATCGAAGACCAAATCAGTTCGCATAGCAAATGATGACGAAGAGGCAGGACCTTCACATCCACCGGAGGAGACAGAACCAGAAATAATCACTCGGTCCCTATCCCTGGGTGAGCTACGTGAGCTTCGGAGAGAGTTCACACGACAGGCGAACGAGTCCATCCTGACCTGGCTGCTCCGAATCTGGGATGCCGCCGCTAACGACACAATTCTAGATGGAAGTGAAGCAAGGCAACTGGGATCCCTGTCTCGAGATGTCGTCATTGATCAGGGGATTGGAAGGAGGCAGGAAACTCTCAGCCTGTGGCGGCGACTGTTGTCCAGTGTAAGGGAGAGATACCTTTGCAAGGAGGACCTCCACGTACAGCAAGGACAGTGGAACACGATGGAACAAGGTATCCGGTGCTTGAGAGAATTGGCTGTACTGGAGATAATCTTTTCAGAGGACGAAAGATTTCCTAAAAGTCCAGATGGTGTACAGTGCACATCCCAGATGTGGTTGAAGTTTGCACGACTCGGGCCAGAAATGTATTCCCGCTACCTAGCAACGCTGCAATGGAGGGAGGGAGAGGACAAGGTTGGTGCATTGGTCAGCAAACTCAGGATTTATGAAGACACTGTCACCGCTCCATTACGAGCCCACGTCTCATCGGTGGAAACCAAACTGGCTGAACATGTTCGAAGCCTGGAAGAGAAGATTGAAGAAGGACACCAGAGGCTAAGAGAAGAAATTAAGGAAGGGATCTTCCATACCTCGCCAGGACAAACAAGGGTCTCTGCTATCAGGAACCAGCGTCCCCCAGCTAAGGAGAGAGGGTACACTCCACGTGGCAATCTATGGTTTTACCTCCAAGAGCACAGAGAAGATATGAGGAAGTGGGATGGGAAACCCACCTCTTCCTTAGCAGCCCGGGTACGTGAATTGAAAAGAGGGACAAGTACCACAAGGAACTCTTTGAGGATGAATGCTGCTCCAGTCTCTCGTAGGCAAGACTCCAGACGGCCCAGGAATGATGATATGTCTGATCCTCTTGAAGGGACTTCCAGGTCATACTTACAAGAAGAGCGCAACGAGTACCATGACCAGGACTAGGGGTGCCCTGCCTTTAGCCAGGTAGAGGAGAGGGACAATCGAGTCTATTGGACAGTGTGGATTCGGTGGCCTGGCACATCAGAGCCACAAAGATATAAGGCTTTAGTTGACACCGGCGCACAATGTACTTTGATGCCATCAAGATACATAGGGGCAGAATCCATCTCTATTTCTGGGGTGACAGGGGGATCCCAACAGCTGACTGTACTGGAAGCTGAAGTGAGCCTGACTGGGAAGGAATGGCACAGACACCCCATCGTGACTGGCCCAGAGGCCCCGTGTATCCTTGGCATAGATTACCTGAGGAGTGGGTATTTCAAAGACCCAAAAGGACTTCGTTGGGCGTTTGGCATAGCTACTGTGGAGGCAGAGGAAATTAGACAGTTGAACACCTTGCCTGGCCTCTCAGAGGACCCCTCTGCTGTGGGACTGCTGAAGGTTGAAGAACAGTTGGTACCGATAGCCACAGCAACCGTGCACCGTCGGCAATACCGCACCGACCGAGACTCTGTGACTCCCATACATAAGATGATCCGTGAACTGGAGACCCAGGGGGTGGTCAGCAAGACTCGCTCACCCTTTAATAGCCCTATATGGCCAGTGCGTAAGTCCAGCGGAGAGTGGAGGCTGACGGTGGATTACCGTGGACTCAATGAAGTCACACCACCTCTGAGTGCTGCTGTGCCGGACATGCTGGAGCTCCAGTACGAGCTGGAGTCCAAGGCAGCCAAGTGGTATGCCACCATTGACATTGCCAACGCCTTCTTCTCCATTCCTTTGGCAGCGGAGTGCAGGCCACAATTTGCTTTCACTTGGAGAGGTGTGCAGTACACCTGGAATCGACTGCCTCAGGGGTGGAAACACAGTCCCAGCATTTGCCATGGACTGATCCAGACTGCACTGGAAAAGGGCGAGGCTCCAGAACATCTACAGTACATTGATGACATCATTGTATGGGGGAACACAGCGGGGGAAGTCTTCGAGAAAGGAGAAAAGATAATCCAGATCCTCCTAAGAGCTGGTTTTGCCATTAAACGAAGTAAGGTCAAGGGACCTGCTCAGGAAATTCAGTTCTTAGGAGTGAAGTGGCAAGATGGACGTCGCCTAATTCCAACGGAGGTAATTAACAAAATAGCAGCCATGTCCCCACCAACCAGCAAGAAGGAAACACAGGCTTTCCTAGGCGCTGTGGGCTTTTGGAGGATGCATATCCCCGAGTACAGTCAAATTGTAAGTCCTCTCTACCTTGTGACACGGAAGAAAAATGATTTCCAGTGGGGCCCTGAACAACAACAGGCCTTTGAACAAATCAAACAGGAGATTGCCCATGCGGTAGCCCTTGGGCCAGTAAGGACAGGACAGGACGTGAAGAACGTGCTCTACACTGCAGCCGGGAAGAATGGCCCTTCTTGGAGCCTCTGGCAGAAAGTGCCTGGGGAGACCCGAGGACGACCGCTGGGATTCTGGAGTCGGGGATACAAAGGATCTGAAGCCAGCTATACACCAACTGAGAAAGAGATCCTGGCTGCTTATGAAGGACTTCGAGCTGCCTCAGAAGTGATCGGCACCGAAGCGCAGCTCCTCCTGGCACCCCGACTACCAGTGCTGGGCTGGATGTTCAAGGGGAGAGTTCCTGCTACACATCACGCCACCGATGCCACATGGAGTAAGTGGATCACTCTGATCACACAACGAACCCGGATAGGGAATCCTAATCGCCCTGGGATTCTGGAAATTATCACCAATTGGCCCGAAGGTGAGAGTTTCGGACTATCCTCTGAAGAAGAAGAGGAGCAGGTGACACGGGCTGAGGAGGCCCCACCATATGACAAGCTACCAGCAGATGAAAGGCGATATGCGCTCTTCACGGATGGCTCCTGCCGCATTGTAGGGACAAACCGAAAATGGAAGGCAGCCGTGTGGAGTCCCACACGGCGAGTTGCAGAAGCAACCGAAGGACAAGGTGGGTCAAGTCAGTTCGCAGAGCTTAAAGCCGTTCAGTTGGCTTTGGATATAGCTGAACGAGAGAAGTGGCCAAGACTCTATATCTACACTGACTCATGGATGGTGGCCAATGCTCTGTGGGGATGGCTAGAGCGATGGAAAAAGGCCAACTGGCAGCGCCAAGGGAAACCCATCTGGGCGGCGGAGATGTGGCAGGACATCGCTGGCCGGGTAGAGAAGCTGAGTGTGAAGGTTGGTCACGTAGACGCTCACGTACGCAAGAAACGGGCTAATGAGGAGCATCGCAACAACGAGCAGGTGGACCGAGCTGCCAGGATTAAAGTCTCTCAGGTGGATCTGGATTGGCAACACAAAGGAGAATTATTTCTGGCTCGATGGGCCCATGACGCCTCCGGTCACCAGGGGAGAGATGCAACATACAGATGGGCTCAGGACCGAGGGGTGGACTTAACCAAGGACATTGTCTCACAGGTCATCCATGACTGTGAGACATGTGCTGCCATCAAGCAGGCCAAGCGGGTGAAGCCTCTATGGTATGGTGGACGGTGGTCAAAGTACAGGTATGGGGAAGCCTGGCAAGTTGACTACATCACGCTCCCCAAAACCCGCCAGGGCAAGCGCTACGTACTTACCATGGTAGAAGGAAGTACTGGATGGCTGGAGACATACCCCGTACCTCATGCCACTGCCCGGAATACCATCTTGGGCCTTGAAAAACAAGTCCTGTGGCGACACGGCACCCCAGAGAGAATTGAGTCTGATAATGGGACCCATTTCAAGAATGGCCTCGTAGACACCTGGGCCAGAGAGCACGGCATTGAGTGGGTGTATCATATCCCCTACCATGCACCAGCTGCTGGAAAAGTTGAACGGTGCAACGGACTGCTGAAAACCACCCTGAAGGCACTGTGTGGGGAGACTCTCAAACACTGGGAGCTGCATTTAGCAAAGGCCACCTGGTTGGTCAACACGCGAGGCTCCATTAATCGAGCTGGCCCTGCCCAATCAGAACCTTTGCATACTGTAGATGGAGATAAAGTCCCCGTGGTGCATATGAGAGGTATGTTAGGGAAGACTGTTTGGATTAGTCCCACCTCAAGCAAAGGCAAACCCATCCGAGGGATTGTTTTTGCTCAAGGACCTGGTTTCACCTGGTGGGTAATGCAAAAAGATGGGGAGACACGTTGTGTACCACAAGGGGACCTAATTTTGAGTGAGAATGGTCCGTAATGTTTCATTGTACATATGTGTATATAGTTTTAAAGAGACATAGTTTTTAAGGGGGTTAATTTGGGCATGACATGGATGGCATAGAATAAGGGGTGGATAATGTCCTGGTTAGAACGGCTGGGACCAATTCATCCCTGGATGGGTGTAACCCAAAACTGTGTATTCTATAGCCTCCATGCCATTTCCCAAAAACTGCTGTCAGTAGAGGCCTGCAAGGTGGGAAGATGTTCCTGTACCCTTTTATGGAATTCCCCGCTCTGATATCCTTATATGGAATTCCCCACTCTGATAAGAGGGACTGAGCATCCACATGCCCTTTTATGGAATTCCCTACTCTGAGGGAGGGACTGAGCACTCCCACCTGAACTGGAGAGTATATAACTGGGAGTTTCAGAGCCTTGGCTCTCTCTCTCTCGTGGGACCCAGAGGAAGACAGCAGACCACCGCTGCTCCCAACCAGGCTGAGACCACCACCCTCGACTGGACTGCAATCACCACTTCTGACCAGACTGCAGCAGCTCTCCCACCAGCAGGTTTATTCCCTCTCCCTTTGCTTTGGACTCGGGAGGTGGGCCAAGGTACACCACTTTTGTTCATACCCCAGGGTGCTGGGTTTGTACATTTGGGTTTTGTGGATTAAAACCAATTGTCTGTCTGTATAATTGTACTTATTGCATTATTTTAATAAATTGTTATTCTGACTTATAAA
>NW_020930352.1:0-745 GCF_003984885.1 Neopelma chrysocephalum | reverse complement strand
GTGAGGCAGTTGAATGATATTCCTATGAGTCCACAAAGGATTCAAAGGCAAGATATTTGGGAAAAATCTCATTGACAGAAATGGCTAAGCAGATGTTCACTATTTCTGTAATCCAATGGACTCTATACTGTCTGTCTGTGTATGCACTGTGAAAGGGTGTGTTTGAACATGAGCATGCAGTTATATACACTTCTGTACACAGTTATTCATGTTTCTGTTATGATTTCCAAAACAGCCATTGATCAAATCAGCCTGTTCTGTGGGTACAGATCTGAGAGCTTTTACATGGTCTGGAAAGTCATAACAGAAACATGAATAACTGTGTACAGAAGTGTATATAACTGCATGCTCATGTTCAAACACACCCTTTCACAGTGCATACACAGACAGACAGTATAGAGTCCATTGGATTACAGAAATAGTGAACATCTGCTTAGCCATTTCTGTCAATGAGATTTTTCCCAAATATCTTGCCTTTGAATCCTTTGTGGACTCATAGGAATATCATTCAACTGCCTCACTCAGGTGCAATAAGGATCAGTAAGGTGGTGAGGCAGTTGAATGATATTCCTATGAGTCCACAAAGGATTCAAAGGCAAGATATTTGGGAAAAATCTCATTGACAGAAATGGCTAAGCAGATGTTCACTATTTCTGTAATCCAATGGACTCTATACTGTCTGTCTGTGTATGCACTGTGAAAGGGTGTGTTTGAACATGAGCATGCAGTTATATACACTTCTGTA
>NW_020930351.1:0-4548 GCF_003984885.1 Neopelma chrysocephalum | reverse complement strand
ATGAGTTCATTTCCACACAAATTGGCTCATTATCATGCTGACTTCCAGTGTTTTGTGACAGTCATGAACTCGGTTCTCCTGCAAGGAATGTTCATTTGCTTCAAAATGGTGTTGGGCTAAGGAGGTAAATGAAAAAAAATAAAATGGCATATAAATGTATCTGTTCATTATGCAGCAAACCCTGGGGTTTCTCCATGGTTAGTTTTAGAGAACTCTGAGTACAGTATTTTTTTCATTTGTCAGATTGCACTGATTCTGCCTAGCATTTGGAAAAAACTAATATCCAGAATTTGACTTTGCAAATTACATTAAGGCAATCTTATTTCAATTTTGTAGCAAAATATCTGACCCTAATTATTATAATTTTATAGCAGTACACTCAAATGGAAATACATTATGGGAAAAATATTTTTGTAGTATCCAAATAACCTTCCAACAATTCTCTCATTAACACATTTGTGTTTTTACACAATGTCAAATATATTTATGCCATTGCTATTAGAATAATGATACTGCTGATCATTCAGGCTTTCTTAGAACAAATACTGAATGTCAAACCCCTGGTAATTTTTTTTTCAAGTGTAGTATTATGTTCCTTTCCCTTCAGAACACTCATTTCGTCCTTAATCCATTTGTAACTCACTGTGATTATGCCCAACAGGTTAATGAACTATATTACAGTTCTAGTCCTGCAGATTTTTTTGTCTCATAAAGCCTGATAGGATAAAGTAGATATGGTTTATTCCATCATCCCAATCAAATTCTTAGTGCAGATCCAGGTTAGTCAGTCTATTTCATTATGTCCTTTCTTCATGTCAGTGCTGGAATGGTGTGAATCCATCCTGTGACCTGAGATTACAATTGCCTCTTTATATCCTTTACCTTCACTATAGGTCATGTCTATGGGTATAAGTAGTTCTTTTTTGCAAGGGTCAAAACTATCACAAGACTTCTTCTGGCTAATAAGATTTGCATTAATTACCACTAACCATGACCATGGCAGTGCAACTGAGCATTAATAACTTCGAAAAATCTGTGTGTCTGTAATATATATCAAATACTAAGATAATATTCTTTGACATTTCTGTCCTTCCAAAATCATCTGCCTGTCACAATGCAATAAATCTGTATTCTCTAGTATTCATGTCTCCAATATGTATTTTTCTCAGAGTGAAGATCTGTGACCTCTGTCACACAGGATGTCAAACTTAATAGAACACAACGGTCTCCTCTGTTCCTTAAATCACTGATAAATATTTATCTGTCAGTTTAGGCTCCAAATACTTATCAAGTACATATCAAAATACAAGAAGCTATTCTATACTCATCATTTGTTACCATATTTATTTTTGCTAAGCAATAGCACTCCTGTTTCTACTATAGTATGGGTGCCCTCAAACTGTGTATTTCCAATCTGTTACTGATTATTCCAAAAAGTGTTATATGTGCTTGCATAATATGTGACAAAACCTAAGTGTCTTTCAAACCCTATAATGCCAATTAAATATAATGAACTTAAATTTGCAAGAAAAATGATCAAATGTTAATTTTTTTAAAGTAATGATATAATGTTAAATTTTTTAGTGATAATTGCTTAAGAATCGATATTTTGGTCAAGTGTTACTGAAAAGATTTTGAAGTATCTGTTTAAAAAGGTTTTCTGACATTGATATTACCCAGTTCAGATTCTAAATACCTGTATTGTTGTACTGCATGCTATGAAAAGTTATATCCTCAAACAGTTAACTTATTGAGTGTTTCCAAATTTCATTGTTTAAGAAATCCATAATTTTTTCTACTTTATGGAGTGGTTGAGGATTTTTTTTCAGTAATGGACCTTGTCTGAAATCTTGGCTCCAATTGTAATAACTCCTCTTATTATTGTAATAACTGCTAAGACATTTTGTACAAGGATGTGCATCTGTTCTTGTAGATTAACCTCAACAAATTTATTTTTTGTCCTTTCAATTCTTTCTTATCACAAGCTGTCATTCTCTAATACCATAAGGTTTTCAACTAATTCTGTAAATTGAGATAACATCCTTGAAGATAGAGTCAATCTCTCAATATTATGGATATAGAGCTCTCTACTGCATGAGCATGGGTGTTTTGGATGTGTTGACCTTTTTATCAGCACGTGATTTTTCTGTTTCGTTAAGTTGCACTATAAGCTTAAATATATTTTTAATTAAAAGTAGAACTCAACACTTCCCTGTACTTATTCTATGAAGAATCTTTATGATTCTAGCTGAGCTATGGCAGTCCCAAATTAAAAGTGAATGTGTAAGAGCCTGTAACTCCTAAAACCATAAAGATTCTTCATAGAATAAGTACAGGGAAGTGTTGAGTTCTACTTTTAATTAAAAATATATTTAAGCTTATAGTGCAACTTAACGAAACAGAAAAATCACGTGCTGATAAAAAGGTCAACACATCCAAAACACCCATGCTCATGCAGTAGAGAGCTCTATATCCATAATATTGAGAGATTGACTCTATCTTCAAGGATGTTATCTCAATTTACAGAATTAGTTGAAAACCTTATGGTATTAGAGAATGACAGCTTGTGATAAGAAAGAATTGAAAGGACAAAAAATAAATTTGTTGAGGTTAATCTACAAGAACAGATGCACATCCTTGTACAAAATGTCTTAGCAGTTATTACAATAATAAGAGGAGTTATTACAATTGGAGCCAAGATTTCAGACAAGGTCCATTACTGAAAAAAAATCCTCAACCACTCCATAAAGTAGAAAAAATTATGGATTTCTTAAACAATGAAATTTGGAAACACTCAATAAGTTAACTGTTTGAGGATATAACTTTTCATAGCATGCAGTACAACAATACAGGTATTTAGAATCTGAACTGGGTAATATCAATGTCAGAAAACCTTTTTAAACAGATACTTCAAAATCTTTTCAGTAACACTTGACCAAAATATCGATTCTTA
Source organism: Neopelma chrysocephalum (assembly GCF_003984885.1). NCBI lineage: Eukaryota > Metazoa > Chordata > Aves > Passeriformes > Pipridae > Neopelma > Neopelma chrysocephalum. The sequence goes on along the minus strand of NW_020930351.1, from coordinate 1,595 downwards.
AGCAATTATCACTAAAAAATTTAACATTATATCATTACTTTAAAAAAATTAACATTTGATCATTTTTCTTGCAAATTTAAGTTCATTATATTTAATTGGCATTATAGGGTTTGAAAGACACTTAGGTTTTGTCACATATTATGCAAGCACATATAACACTTTTTGGAATAATCAGTAACAGATTGGAAATACACAGTTTGAGGGCACCCATACTATAGTAGAAACAGGAGTGCTATTGCTTAGCAAAAATAAATATGGTAACAAATGATGAGTATAGAATAGCTTCTTGTATTTTGATATGTACTTGATAAGTATTTGGAGCCTAAACTGACAGATAAATATTTATCAGTGATTTAAGGAACAGAGGAGACCGTTGTGTTCTATTAAGTTTGACATCCTGTGTGACAGAGGTCACAGATCTTCACTCTGAGAAAAATACATATTGGAGACATGAATACTAGAGAATACAGATTTATTGCATTGTGACAGGCAGATGATTTTGGAAGGACAGAAATGTCAAAGAATATTATCTTAGTATTTGATATATATTACAGACACACAGATTTTTCGAAGTTATTAATGCTCAGTTGCACTGCCATGGTCATGGTTAGTGGTAATTAATGCAAATCTTATTAGCCAGAAGAAGTCTTGTGATAGTTTTGACCCTTGCAAAAAAGAACTACTTATACCCATAGACATGACCTATAGTGAAGGTAAAGGATATAAAGAGGCAATTGTAATCTCAGGTCACAGGATGGATTCACACCATTCCAGCACTGACATGAAGAAAGGACATAATGAAATAGACTGACTAACCTGGATCTGCACTAAGAATTTGATTGGGATGATGGAATAAACCATATCTACTTTATCCTATCAGGCTTTATGAGACAAAAAAATCTGCAGGACTAGAACTGTAATATAGTTCATTAACCTGTTGGGCATAATCACAGTGAGTTACAAATGGATTAAGGACGAAATGAGTGTTCTGAAGGGAAAGGAACATAATACTACACTTGAAAAAAAAATTACCAGGGGTTTGACATTCAGTATTTGTTCTAAGAAAGCCTGAATGATCAGCAGTATCATTATTCTAATAGCAATGGCATAAATATATTTGACATTGTGTAAAAACACAAATGTGTTAATGAGAGAATTGTTGGAAGGTTATTTGGATACTACAAAAATATTTTTCCCATAATGTATTTCCATTTGAGTGTACTGCTATAAAATTATAATAATTAGGGTCAGATATTTTGCTACAAAATTGAAATAAGATTGCCTTAATGTAATTTGCAAAGTCAAATTCTGGATATTAGTTTTTTCCAAATGCTAGGCAGAATCAGTGCAATCTGACAAATGAAAAAAATACTGTACTCAGAGTTCTCTAAAACTAACCATGGAGAAACCCCAGGGTTTGCTGCATAATGAACAGATACATTTATATGCCATTTTATTTTTTTTCATTTACCTCCTTAGCCCAACACCATTTTGAAGCAAATGAACATTCCTTGCAGGAGAACCGAGTTCATGACTGTCACAAAACACTGGAAGTCAGCATGATAATGAGCCAATTTGTGTGGAAATGAACTCAT
>NW_020930350.1:0-8897 GCF_003984885.1 Neopelma chrysocephalum | reverse complement strand
TTGTCTTGCTGAGAGTTGCCTGGGAAAAGAGACCAACCCCCCCCTGGTTCCCCCCTCCTGTCAGGGAGTTGTAGAGGGTGAATGTCTGTATTTGGACTGTGGCTTTATCCAAGTGAGATCAAGGAGCAGGAGGGGAGGTACTGGTGGCACCAGGGAAGAGTCTTTATTTCCATGACAACCTCTGGAATAGTGGTACCCATGGTTATCTTTCACTGTTACATAATTACTGGGTTTAAGCCTCATCCTAATTCTCTTTTTTTGGATCTTTAAGGAATATTCCAGGTAAATTGGTGTTGGTTCTTTAACACAAAGCAAGGATGAAAATCCTCAATGCAATTTAAAAAACCAACCCCACCATGTATCTGTCTTTCCCTTTGCTGCCTAAGCCAGCCCTGGAATTTGGCAGCCTTCTGAAAGTGATTTTGAAATTTAGTTTACTGTGCTGTGTGCTTGAGGAGTGTTTACATGTCCCCTTTTGTTCCTCTGCATCTATTTCTCAATCATTTCTGCATGTTAACGTGTTAGTTACCAAAGAGGAGAGGGAGAAAAAAGAAATCCTGAGGTGCAATTCAATTAGACACCGGCATTAATCATTCTGTTTGTATCTCTAAATATCTGACATAATTCACCAAAGGATTTTCCTTTAATTGAAGAGATTAAGATGTGTAAGTTGTAAATTGCCACTTTTGTTCTGGCAATTTTATTCCTTTGACAAATACACTTGATGTTGCTTTGCATGAAATGCTTGTGTGTCTGAGAGTAACTTCAGGTCTCGTGAACTGGGAAGAAATAGTAATTTTTCATATTTATGCTGCTTCTGGGTTCTTGCATCCCAGTATCTTTCAGCACTTCCAAACTTTACTTAACCTTTGGAGCACCCCTGACAGATAAATGGAAAATTATAATGTCAAATTAGCTTAAGTTTCTGCAGAGGCAGCCGGGAATGGGATCTGGGGAATTCGGTCCATCCCTGGCCTGTTTTCCTGAGGAAATAATTAGCAGTATGGAGGATTTTATGTGTCTCTGTGTGTGTGTGGATGCTGCTTTCTCACCTCTGGATGTGTCTGTGCGTGCAGCAGAAGGAATGTGGCAGCCAGGGATGGATGGTGGGTTTAAATTGGGATGCCCAAAGTGAACTGAGGCTCTGAGAACATATGGCAAACGCCAGAAATAATGATCACATTACATGTTTCTGATGAATAATTCCATTCAGTTTAGGGCTGTTCCACCGTTCAAATAAACCCCTCACAGGATTTGACACAAGGCAGCTGAAACACTTGGAGGAAAAAATGTGGGAAGGCGAAAGAAGCCGTTGTTTCACTTCTGTTTTGATCAGCAGCAGCAGAGGAAACCTCAACATTTAGGAGGAAGACATATGTGAAGTTTTGGGCTGGAATTGTGGCCACGACACAGCTACTGCATTGTGGAGTAGGGGAGCAGAGTGCAGGAGGAAGGACAGGGGAGGTGAAGGGCTGCAAAGAGAAACCACCTCTAGAACAGGCCAGGAAAGCACAGCAGAAACTTCTAGATCCAAAAATTGGGAGAAATGGGCCAGGAAAGCACAGCAGAAACTTCTACATCCAATAATTGGGAGAAAAGGGCCAGGAAAGCACAGCAGAAACTTCTAGATCCAATAATTGGGAGAAATGGGCCAGGAAAGCACAGCAGAAACTTCTAGATCCAGTAATTGGGAGAAATGTGCCAGGATTATTTTTAAAATAACTAGGAAAAAAAAGTCATTTTTCTTAACCCTGAAGTTCACCTTTCTGCATTGCAGTTCTGGTAGAGTTGGGGCAGAAGAGGCACCCAGATATTTCTGAGCTCTTCTGAAAAGAGTTCTGCCACCCTTCACTCCAGGGCTGTGTTTTGGGGAGTGGGAAGTGAATATTTCTGCCACTGCTTAGGCTTGAGTTACTAAATGCTCACAGAACTCTGGTGCTGGGTGTCTTGCAGAGGTGTAGAAATGGAGAAGGTGAGGCTCAGGTTTAATTATTCATTAAAGGAATAGGAGTGTTTGGAGTGGAAATTAGTTGTCCTACTTGGGTGGTGGGAAGAGGCAGTGGCAGAGTCAGTGCCTAACACTAAAGATGGGTGTATAAAGCTTAAAGCAGAAACCAGGAATGGAAAATTCCTCTTTTAACTCTGGTGTCAGGCAGCCCATGGCACAGACCAAGGCTGATCCTTCATCAGCTGCGCAAAGCAGAGGTAACCAGCTCACTTTGGGTTTTGTTGCATCTGAAGCAAAACCAAAGATAATGCTGCTAGTTCTGCATTTCACAACCCACTTTTCCGTTTTTTGGGAGTTATTTTTCGTGTGTTTTCAGTCATGCATAGGAGAGGTACCAGTGCACTGCAGAAGGATGAAATCACAGAATGGTTTGGGTTGGAAGTGTTCCTAAAGCTCATCTGGTTCCAACCCCCTGCCCTGGGCAGGGACACCAGAATGATCCTACATCTGCTCCTTGGGCATTTCAGAATGTAGGTTCTTCAATAAGGTACTTTTTTCCCAAACTGCTTTGCTGGACCAGACTCCTGGCAGCATCAAGAAATCATGGAATATCACAGAATATCCTGAGCTGGAAGGGACCCACAAGGATCATCCAGTCCAGCTCCTGGCCCTGCACAGACACCCCAAAATCTCACCCTGTGCCTGAGAGCATTGTCCAAACATTCCTTGAGCTCTGGCAGGTTTGGGGCTGTGCCCATTCCCTGGGGAGCCTGGTCAGTGCCCAACCAGCCTCTGGGGGAAGAACCTTTCCCTGAGATCCAATCTAACCCTGCCTTGACACAGCTCCAGCTGAATCCAGCAGGTCCTGCACGGCCTCACACGGGTGTTCCCAAACGGGAGCAAGAGCTGGAGCTCCACCGGGTCAGGACATCTCAGCTTTTGTCTCCTGGACCTGCTCTGCTGCCTCTTCCTGATGGATTCCCATCCTGGAATAAACAGGCAGCTCTGTTGAAAGCCAGTGCCAGCCTCTCCCTTCACAAAAGGAACCTGAGGTCCTTTGTGCAGGTGAAGCTCCCCAGTTCCACATTCTTCATTCAAATCTCCTCCTGTTTTGAAAGGCAGAGCCCTGGTTCCCTCCCTCCCTCCCTCCCTCTCCACGCCCAGGCAGCTCATTGCTTGCAAATGAATTAACGTGGTTCCTGCAGGGTGTTTCTCTGCATTTCCCACACTTTTTTTGGTCAGTCTGAATAATTCTTGCCCTCTGATGCTCTGTGGGTTTGATCCCTGCTCATGAGCCTTCGCCAAACTGGAGATTTCGTTCCTTCATAGCTTTTTTGTGGTGTTGAAAATGTTAAATAGTGAGTCAGTGGTGGGCAGGGGTTGGAAATAGAGGGTGGTCAGGCAGCACCAAGGTGGTCTCAGGGCTGGTGGGGGAGCAGGAGTTAAACTTTTCCTCAGAGTGTGAGCCTCTTGTGCAACACCCTGTGGAAATCCCCACTCCTGTCCTCTCTCCCAAAAAGTACATTTTAGTGGTAGCCAGCCTTGGTTTTGTGGGAAATCAGGAGTAATTTGGTTGAAAATGTGTCCAGCACATGCTTAGCTTTATTCCTTGCTGCATTTGCTCCCTGTTGTTGAGTTCTGTAAGTGGGAGCACAAGTCCAGGCTCCTTGCACTGCTATAACACCTTATTTTGTCATTAACACAGTGGGGTTTGAGGAAAGAATCACTTTTCTTTTTCTGGGAGAAAGGTTTGAGTGGTCAGTAGGAGTGTGGGATGAAAAATACCTGGGTCAGGTGCTTCAGGGAGACTTGGTTTGCCCAGGGCCAGAAGCAGAAAGGGCTTTAAAGCAGAAAAAAACAACCCTTATGTTAGAAACATTCACCAAATTTTTAACCACTGCATCCAGTGTTGGCTTCATCCCCCTGCAGGAGAAGAAACAGTTCAAATACTTACTAAAAAGTTGTTTGGAGGACATATTATTTCAGGTTGGTTGGTGGGCCCAGAGCAATTCCCAGGGCACAGAAGCATTTGAGGTGCACCTTTTGGGAGGCTGCAAAGAGTTTGTTGGCTCAAACTTTTCTCTGAGTCCTGAAAATATGAACTCTGTGTGTGTGTGTTTGTGTGTTCCTTTGATTGCACCAACAGTCCACGTGTCAAAATGGCTTTTAAATTGCCTGTTAGATAATTCCATGCTGCAAACCAGTGATAAAATGTAGTTTTACTGCTTGCCCGTGGTATTTTATCCAGGGAGAGCATAAGCAAAGGTTTGTCTGAGGTTTTGTTTTTATTTTGGCTTGGTGTGATCTGAGGGAAAACCTTTAACAGGGTACAGACAATCCTAAAATAGCTGAGAAACTTCCTGGAGGCAGGAGGAGTTGCAATGCTGTAAATTTGGGGGTTTAACTTATTTGTAATGTATTGATAAACTTTTGTGTTTGTTTTGAATAAGAAGTTGTAGAACACAAACATATAATATTGCCCAGTGACATGTTACCTTTATCAGGGTTTTTTTGGAGGAGTTACCCACACCCTGCTGTTGGAATTAGGACTGTGAATCCCTGCACAGGGTGATTTAATCTCCATTCTGTCTTTAAACATCCTCCCTGAAAAGTCAACAGCTTGGACTGTGTTTTGATAATAGTTAAGGAGACCTTCATTAGACAGAAAAAAAAATCTTAAATATTTAATTTGAATTCTGCATGGATTAAACACCTTGGCAACATTTAATTGCGTGATTTTGAGCGTTTATTTCAAAGTTCTGAAGTTCTGAAGCCTCGCACCAGTTTGCAGTCTGTGAATTGCAGATGAGTGGGGTTTTTTTCTGTGGATAAGGAAAACCAATGTACAGGCTTGCTGTGGTCGATGGGCTTCCAGTTGAGGGGTGTTTAAAATTGCAAATTTTCCAGGTCCCAGGTGGGATGGGGGTGTCACACAAGGCAGAGAGATTTGGCTGCTGGGCTCCTACAAGTGGCACTTGTGTTGTGCCTGGAAAAGCTGGTAGACCCAAGTAATTAGTGATGCAAATATATTGTGACGCAGGTAAGAAAATAAAAGGAGGACCAGCCTTAATTTTTGCTTTTAAGCATGTCTTGCATCCTCTTCTTTCACTTCATTAATGCACTTGTCTTACACCTCGAAACAATTTCATCAGTCTCTGTCGGAAAGAATTTCAGCTCCTGACGCCTACAGTTCTGTTTATATATTTATAACTATAAAAGGATTCTTATCAGTGTGTGTTACCCATTGCTATTATTTCTCAAATAGATAAGGAATATCCTGGTTGTAAAAAGAATATTTACCTTATCCAGGGCACGCAGTGGTTGTGAAGCTCCCTCCTGGCTCTGGCCTTAAACAAAAGACTGTATTTCCTCCTCTTATATCATTTTCACTTCAAAGCCCAGATTTTAGACTGCCAGGGAGAATTTTAAGGCTGTGAAGATCAACTGCTTTTGGCTAGTGGCACAGCTTGTTCTGTGAAATTCTTGCTGTTACTGTAGAAAGGCTTTTCTAAGTCATTAAACCTCCCAGCCACGGTTGGGGTTGCTGGGCTGTTGCCTGTCATTTGTCACAGCCCTGTTTGTAATCATGTACCAGTGAAAACATTCACAAAACTACAAAGCCCTTCACTTTTGGAGGGCAGCCTCTCATATGTGATAGCTGGGGAAATGTGAACAGTGCTTAGTGATGGGATGAGAACACGTCAAAATACGTGATTCGATGCGTTCTCTTAAAAGTCATTTGTATATTTAAATGTTTTTTTTCTTTTACTCTCAGTCGTGGTGTTGGCTGTTTTTAATTGGTTGAAACTGAGTGGGGTGTTAGCATCAAACTAAGCTGTGATCTTTAATTTAACTTCCCTGGAGTCTGCAAAGAGAGGCGGGTGGATACCTGTGCCACTGCCTTTCTCTGATGTTCAGCGCCGGAGCTTGTGGCAGCTTCCAGGAGATGGGAATTTTAAAGCTTGTCACAGGCAAGGCACAAGGTTTAAATCCACAGCTCCACTCGTCTGTATTAAATGGAGATTTTTTTTCCACTTTGGCCTGCTTTGTCTTTCATATTGTGTTAGAGCTGTGTGTGCAATTTAACACGGTGTTTCCCAGTCCTTCCACCTCATTCCTTCTGTGTGCTGGATAGTCAGGGATAACTGAGCTACACACCAGGGTTTTAAACCTGCTGGCTGCCACCTTCCCATTCCTGGCTGGATTCTGCTTTCCCTTGATTTTGGCTTGGCTCTTGTTGGTATTGAGCTTCCATGGCATGGGGGGACCACCAAGGCAAGGCTGGGTTTGGAGCTCGGCTCCGCCGGTCGGAGCGGATCCGTGTGGGTGAGAGCACTGCTGTTTAATCTGGGCGGGAGCTGGGGGTTGGGGCTTCTGTTTTGTTGTCATCCCACTCCTTTCCCAAGCTTGTCATGTTTTTTATACAGCGTGGCACTCGGGATGGGGGTGGGAACATCTTGGGAAAGCCACGGAGCGGATCCAGGGAGATGGAGCGAGATACTGAAAAGCAGCTGGGGCTGCTCGTGCCTTCTCCTGCTGCTCTTGTGCTATCAGGTGATTCACTGGGTTGCCATCCAGTTAGAGCTTATCACTGGGAAGAGCTGAAACCCTTCCCAGGGAGGGAGATGATCCTGCTTGGAGCGGGAACATTGCTCAGAGTGCATGGAATGACCAAGGTTGATCTGCTGGGTCTGAGGTTGCCCTGCTGACCTATTGAACAAGTCAGTACAGAAATTCATTTCCAGACTTCCAGCTTTACTTTATAGGATGTTTAAGCCCTAAAAAAATCATTTTGCTAAGTTTTTTTCCAGAAGGTGAATGAACAGCAAGGTACAGTTCCAGTCTGTTCCACTTTCTCCAGAATTGGAATTGTTTTACGAAATCACAAATTCTTGCCAGGAGCTTTGCAGAAAGTCATTCCTGTTTGGTGTAGTTTGAGGAGCCCCTGTACTGGGCTATAATTGCAGCACAATTCTTATAATCTGCTAGAGTTAAAAAAAAAAAATCACTTTTTTTCAAAAATAAGGATAACCTGCTATTAATTTTTGTTTGCTGGATCGTTCCAAGATTGTAGGGTAAGAGTGTTGTGGGAGCTTGGGTTTGTCATAAAAACAAATTATGAAGATCATGCAGATTTTTGAAAGATATGACCAGGTATGCTGGTGCCTTAAATGTAGTGTGTCTTTTAACTTCCATGACCTTTCCATGGAAGTATTAGAGACACCATCCCTTAAATACCAGCATTTTATTCAGGGACAGTTCCTTCATGATAATGCAGTGTCATTTTTCTATATGCTTCAAAATTTTAAATGGAAAAAAAAGGTCAAAGAGATGATAAATGTTGAAAACCATGGAATCCTAAACTGGTTTGGGTTGGAAGGCACCTTAAAGCTCATCTTGTTCCACCCCTTGCCATGGTCAGGGACACCTTCCACTAGCCCAGGTTGCTCCAAGCTCTGTCCAGCCTGGCCTTGGACACTTCCAGGGATGTGGGACCCACAATCTCCCCGGGCAATGAATGACAAATGTGGTTAAAATACAGAAAGCAGAAGATCTTTCCTTACCCTTTGAATTCATTAAAAAGTAGACATGCCTGCAGAGTGCTACAGGGAATGTTGAGAAGGTGGTTGCAGAAGGGATAAAAGTTAAAGTTACACAACTGTGTAGGATTATACAGTGGTCTGTCCCTTGGTGACCCAGGTGACTTTATGATGGAAATGAATAAATGGTTTGTTTTAAACAGATGGAAAACTTTCCTGTGGCTACCAGGGACCTTCAGATTATGTGGTTGTCAGCCATGTGAGCTTGAAATACAATAGAAAGGATTCAGCAATACAGGGCAAGGCTTAGAATAAGAATACCTGGTGTTTAATCCTAATTTTGCCACAGGCATCTTGACCTTGAATTAGTCACTTTCAGGCACTTGAAGCACTGGCAGCAGGAGCAGAGCCTTCAGGAGGCTGTTCCTTGTCTTGCATGATCACAGTGGGTGGGATTGCCACGGTCTAAAGGAAAAAAGGAGGGAGGGGGAAAGGCTTTTTGGCGTTTAAAGTGGCTGTTAACCTAATAACCTGTGCAAATTAAAAGATGCAGAAAGCACTGAGTTCGAAATTAAAGTGGTTGTTGTGACTGCAGACATGAAAAGGTCCCGTGTAACTCGGTGACCCGCGGGTGAGAGCACGGGGCTGCTCCAACCCCACCGGGGTATGTGCTGGGAGTAAGGCTGGAGAAAAAAAAATACCTCCTGCTTGTGTAAGCAGTGGGAAAACAAGCAGACACTTTATACTCCAGAAAGCCCGGTGTAAGCCTCAGGAAATTCCTGCATTCTTGATTTTTTTCATTTTGCGGCGGGAGGGCTCGCGGGGCGTGTGTTTGAAAGATGAGCAAGGTCGTCCTTCTTCCAGCCCAGCGCCACGGACCCGATAAGCTGGAGCTGAATAGCTCATTGTTCCCTGCGGGAGCCCGATCAGCTGTCACTGCTCCCCTCCAAAAAACACTGGGTTTATTTAGAAAGGGAAAGTGCTGACGGAGCATTTCGTACCAAAGGCAAAGTTCCTGGTTCTTGCTGCCATTCAGCCAGAGCTGAGTGTGAAGTGTCCCACCTCGAGAGCCAAGGGTTTGAGCTTCCATGGGATTTTATAATTAAGATCATAGAATCATAGAATCAGCTGGGTTGGAAGGGACCTCCGAGATCATCAAGTCCAACCCTTGATCCAACCCCGCTGTGGTTCCCAGCCCATGGCACTGATGCCACATCCAGTCTCTCCTTAAAAACCTCCAGGGACGGAGAATCCACCCCTTCCCTGGGCAGCCCATTCCAATGGCTGAGCACCCTCTCTGCAAAGAAATTCTTTCTGATATCCAACCTAAACCTCCCCTGGCACAGCTGAAGACCCTGAGCCCTCTTGTCTTGCTGAGAGTTGCCTGGGAAAAGAGACCAACCCCCCCC
>NW_020930349.1:0-1948 GCF_003984885.1 Neopelma chrysocephalum | reverse complement strand
TAAAATAGTACAAACCTCCATGATCTGGTCAACAAAGGCCTGTGAGACAAACTTCATTTGTGCTGTTCCTGTGATTAAAGCATGACACAAACAGTTAACCTGAAGATGTCTGCCCTGTTGCTGGAAGTCTATCCAGTGAGCAGACACCTGGCATTCGAGAGTGAAGAGATAAAGTGCAAGATGTCCCATGCAAACGAATTGTAATGGTATTACTTTCACAGTCCTTCCAGGGCTTTTGAAGCCAGAGATTGATGTAGGAGTCAAGAGAGGCGGCTGCTAGCCCACTAGTGAGCTCATGAAGCTTCCACCTATGTCTTGCTTGTAAAAGAAACTTTGCGGGCTATTGCTGCAAAGCTCCTGTGGCTTTGAGTATTTCAGCTGGCTGTCCCTCTCTGCCAGAGCTCTTCTTAATTTTCAAGCAACAAAGAAAAGGGCATTCCATCTGAGGGAGGTCAAGAGAGCAACAAGTTTATGAAAAGGGCAGGACTCAAATTAATATATGTGGGTGGGACAGAGATGGTGAGGTGCATTTTTCTTTCACTTCTAGTCACCCATGTTAATCTGTTCTAATTGCATTAGCGAGAATGAACAGGCAACAGAGCTGATGTTTGCTGAAGCAAATGCTTGTAACAGCTCTGGGCATCTGTTGGGAGATTTTGCCAGGTCAGCTGCATTGAAGGTAAAGACACTTCTCTCAAGTTAAGGCGGACACCGTATATGTACATATGTGTCTATATTAGATTAGTGACAGGAATGTATACATATGTATAAATACATATAGTCTCAGGAAAGATAGCTTAAAAATTTTCAGTTGATGAACATAATACCCCTTCACCCCAAACTTAGGTGAGGCCCACACTTTGCATGTTGAAAAAAAACTCTTAATTTCTCATTTGCTCCTCTTGCATTTCAAATGCAATCTTTGCCCAGAAGATAACATTAATGCTGTCCCACATAATGTGCTGGCTCTTTCATACCGATCTGCTTTGGCAAAGCTCTTGAGCAACAAATCGTGTCTTGTCAATGGAGGCTTCGGTGCAGGTGGGAGTCTGTGAGTCTCACTGAAGAGAAGCTTTGCCAAGGAGAGGAGGGCAGAATCTGGGAGCTGAACATCACCCAGCATTAATATTGTTTGCATTTCAGTCCATTTAAACTCACTGAGACTTTTCTCCCAAGTCCATGGTTTTGCTATGTGCAAATCATCAGCAATGGGGAGGTAAAAATCCCTATTCCCTCCTCATGCTATCCCTGTGCCTGAAGTGCATCACCTGGTGCGTGGAGGGGACAGTGTTTTAATGATACCTCCAACCCCTTTTGGCTCGTGCACATCTGTTGGCAGTACCTGTGTATGAGGAAGAGTGGAAAAGAGCAATGTGGGAACGCAGAGACCTTGTATGCATGTTCTCTTGATCCAACAGCTGCAAGGAGTTTGCATTTTTTTAACAATTCCCTCATTACCTCCCATCTTGCTTTCCCGGCTTGTTTTCAGTTCTCAGGTATGGCAGCAGTGAAGGCAGAGAGCTGCCTCATGGCAGAGCACTGAGGGGCAGAGAACAGGAGCGGTGCCATGCTCAGGGATGCAGCCTCAGCTCCTGGCTGGTGCTCTCTGGGTGATAGTGCTGGGTATAGGACAGTGCTGGACAGAAATACAAAAGGCAAACACTCACCTGCCAGCATGAGAAGGAAGTGTGTAGGCACGGCTTGCTTCTGTTTAGTAGTTGAAGACAATTTGAAGGGAAGCCTTGACAATCTCCTCATCCTTTGGGGCCTGGGAGAAGCATTTTCCTGCTCCAAGTGGTTTCCCCATTCTCTCCGTGGATGGTCTGGTGCCCTAGAGGCTGGTCTTGTGTGTGCTCCTGGTGGGACTGCCCATGGCAGAGACCACCAGGAAGAAAGTCCGGCAGCAGCCTGGATCATGATGTATCTGCTCTGGGAGGGTTTTGCAGAG
>NW_020930348.1:0-603 GCF_003984885.1 Neopelma chrysocephalum | reverse complement strand
GGAGAGAGAGAGTGAGTGAGAAGGGGAGAGAGAGGGAGGCGGATGTATAATCTACATCAGATTAATGTTCAAATCCCTCCCACCCCCCTCAATCTGCAGGCAAGATTGTTTCACTCATAGGAGAGGGCTGTTTCAGAGAGAATTAAAACAGAGGCTATGTGGACCCAAACTAGCTGGATTCACTGAACTCATCACTGAAATCACTTCTTGCCTTGCCTCTGTTTTAATTCTCTCTGAAACAGCCCTCTCCTATGAGTGAAACAATCTTGCCTGCAGATTGAGGGGGGTGGGAGGGATTTGAACATTAATCTGATGTAGATTATACATCCGCCTCCCTCTCTCTCCCCTTCTCACTCACTCTCTCTCTCCCTCTCTTTCTGTCTGTTTCTCTCCCCTCCCTCTCCTTCCTGCTTCATCTCTTCAAGAAAGTGAACATAGAGTAAAATACGGAGAGAGAGAGTGAGTGAGAAGGGGAGAGAGAGGGAGGCGGATGTATAATCTACATCAGATTAATGTTCAAATCCCTCCCACCCCCCTCAATCTGCAGGCAAGATTGTTTCACTCATAGGAGAGGGCTGTTTCAGAGAGAATTAAAACAGAGGC
>NW_020930347.1:0-319 GCF_003984885.1 Neopelma chrysocephalum | reverse complement strand
GTCCCACTTCCCCAACACTGGCCTCTCCCAGAAACAAACCCCTCAAGTCACCTAGGGAAGGTGGATGCTGCTGCTCCTCAATGCCAGGGTCATCCATGGATGGCTCCACGGATGCAGGCTCTGACTGAACATCTGCTTCATCGCTCTGCCTCTCTTCTTGCAGATTTTTTTTTATCTCTTTCAGTATCTTCTCAAATTTTTCATCTCCTGAAGGAAAAAATTATCCACAAATAGAAGTGCGGGTGCATTGCCAAACCCATTTAAGCTGGGAAGTCCCACTTCCCCAACACTGGCCTCTCCCAGAAACAAACCCCTCAAG
>NW_020930346.1:0-409 GCF_003984885.1 Neopelma chrysocephalum | reverse complement strand
GCTGAACCCAGACAAAGTGAGGGCTGAGAGGTCAGGGGCTGCATTTCCCCCTAAAACAGCTGTATCTTTGTCTCCAGCACTATCCAGCTGATATTTGGCTCCCTGCTGGAGCAGGAGGATGATTCCAAAGTTGACCCCATGCTGACCATTGACAGAGATGTGCCAGCTTTGCAGTGAGACACTTTTCTGCCCCTGGTGCCCCGGGTTTGTGGGGGTGGGTTTGTGTTTCACTGCCCTGCAGGCAAAGGTTGCAAATAAGGAAAAAACAGAGCAAAAAAACCCCGGAGCTGGGCAAATAAGCAGAGAGGGGAGTGTGAGGACAGAGGCAGATGTGCCCTGCAGGGCTGAGGGCAGTGACACCGGGATGGGGGTGTCTGTGGCACCTCCTGCTCCCTCTGATGGAGACCCA
>NW_020930345.1:0-700 GCF_003984885.1 Neopelma chrysocephalum | reverse complement strand
GCAGCTGCTGTTTGACGTGTTTCAGGTGCATTAATTTTTCAGCTGTTCTGAATTTTACCTCGAGTCCTTTTCCATTAGAGGATGGGCCTGGCAGGAGGTGAAATATTTCAAATCAGAGCCTGAGTGGTGCAGAGAATCCCCTGCCTTTTCCAAAGGCAACACCATTTCTACACAGAGTCACTGGAGCTGCTGCCTACTGGCGCTCAGCTATTTGCTTTCTTCTTTTTTTTTAACTAAATAGCTAAGCTGAGAGGATTACATGACTTAAAAAACCTCAAACTATTGAGCTGGAGTATTAAGTCGTATTATTGAGAAAATCAGCCATCAACTTGGAGCTGTGAAGTGTGGTGTGAAGGGGAAAGGGCAATGGGCTGTGCAAGTGTATTTGCATGTCTTTGAGAAGAAGAAACCCTTTCTGTGGAATTGTACAGGAGGAATTCTTGGCTGGGAGGGTGGGCAGGCCCTGGCACGGGGTGCCCAGAGAGGCTGCGGCTGCCCCACCCCTGGAAATAAATTAAGCTTTCAGCCTAAAATCCTGTGTTCCCTTTCTTTGGAGATGGAGGAAGTTTCAGAAAGGAATTTCTCTGCCTTTTGGAGAAGGAAGCAGCTGCCCTGAGGTGGGCTGGCAGCCTGACCCCAGTGCTGGAGTTCAGCTCCTTCTTCCCAAAGCTGAACCCAGACAAAGTGAGGGCTGAGAGGT
>NW_020930344.1:0-763 GCF_003984885.1 Neopelma chrysocephalum | reverse complement strand
GCAGCTGCTGTTTGACGTGTTTCAGGTGCATTAATTTTTCAGCTGTTATGAATTTTACCTCGAGTCCTTTTCCATTAGAGGATGGGCCTGGCAGGAGGTGAAGTATTTCAAATCAGAGCCTGAGTGGTGCAGAGAATCCCCTGCCTTTTCCAAAGGCAACACCATTTCTACACAGAGTCACTGGAGCTGCTGCCTACTGGCGCTCAGCTATTTGCTTTCTTCTTTTTTTTTAATTAAATAGCTAAGCTGAGAGGATTACATGACTTAAAAAACCTCAAACTATTGAGCTGGAGTATTAAGTCGTATTATTGAGAAAATCAGCCATCAACTTGGAGCTGTGAAGTGTGGTGTGAAGGGGAAAGGGCAATGGGCTGTGCAAGTGTATTTGCATTTCTTTGAGAAGAAGAAACCCTTTCTGTGGAATTGTACAGGAGGAATTCTTGGCTGGGAGGGTGGGCAGGCCCCGGCACGGGGTGCCCAGAGAGGCTGCGGCTGCCCCACCCCTGGAAATAAATTAAGCTTTCAGCCTAAAATCCTGTGTTCCCTTTCTCTGGAGATGGAGGAAAATTCAGAAAGGAATTTCTCTGCTTTTTGAAGAAGGAATCAGCTCCCCTGAGGTGGGCTGGCAGCCTGACCCCAGTGCTGGAGTTCAGCTCCTTCTTCCCAAAGCTGAACCCAGACGAAGCGAGGGCTGAAAGGTCAGGGGCTGCATTTCCCCCTAAAATAGCTGTATCTTTGTCTCCAGCACTATCCAGCTGATATC
>NW_020930343.1:0-362 GCF_003984885.1 Neopelma chrysocephalum | reverse complement strand
TCCCTAAAATAGCTGTATCTTTGTCTCCAGCACTATCCAGCTGATATTTGGCTCCCTCCTGGAGCAGGAGGACAATTCCAAGGTTGACCCCACGCTGACCATTGACAGAGATGTGCCAGCTTTGCAGTGAGACACTTTTCTGCCTCTGGTGCCCCGGGTTTGCGGGGGTGGGTTTGTGTTTCACTGCCCTGCAGGCAAAGGTTGCAAATAAGGAAAAAACAGAGCAAAAAACTCTTGGAGTTGAGCAAATAAGCAGAGAGGGGAGTGTGAGGACAGAGGCAGATGTGCCCTGCAGGGCTGAGGGCAGTGACACCAGGATGGGGGTGTCTGTGGCACCTCCTGCTCCCTCTGATGGAGACCCA
>NW_020930342.1:0-316 GCF_003984885.1 Neopelma chrysocephalum | reverse complement strand
TAAAATCTCCTTTTCCCTGCCCTGTTCTCCCAGTGTGTTCCACAGGAATAAGTGTTCCCTGACTGTGTGAGGAGTTGGGTTAATATTCCTGCTTTGGGGGTTTATTACTGGGAAAGAAAACAACTTTTTGAGGTGTTCAGTGTTAGTTCACACAACATTTGACCCGTGGCTGCAGAAAAATAGGTTTATTTAATTTTTTTAAGCAACACCCACAGATTTAGGTCAAAAGTGGGGTGTCAACACGTGGCAGTGAACTTGCAAAAATTCCTTTTTTTTCCTACTCTTCTCCCAGTGTGTTCAACAGGAATCAGTGCTC
>NW_020930341.1:0-4760 GCF_003984885.1 Neopelma chrysocephalum | reverse complement strand
AAGTTTTGGATCCTTACATTAAGTGTTCAGAGCTTTCCTCGCCGACAAATGGCGCCCGTGTGCAGGGACCAAGGGGGGGTCCCTAGAAGCCAAGTCGGGCTTCTGGGCTGGAATCAAGTCGGATTCCGAAAGAACCAAGTCGGGTTCTCGTGGCCACGGTCGGACGAGTAACTTCGGTCGGTCTTGTCGTGCAGCGCAAGTAGGCGAAAGGGTTGGACGAAAAAGAGCTCAAACCTGCCGCCACCGAAAGCCTCTTTTTCGGGGATTTTGGACGGCGAAAGAGTTTAGTTCCGCGTCCCACGTTGCGAAAAGAGCTCAAACCTGCCGCTGCCGAAAGCCTCTCGTTCGGGGATTTTGGACGGCGAAGGGATTAAGTTCCGCGCTTCCGGCAACGAAATTGTTGGACCCAGCGCCCGGGAAACTCCTGAAGAAGGGGACCCGCCGACAAAGCCGCAAAGTCTCGTGGAAAGGCTGCACAGCGTGGTAACGCGTGGTTTAGGTAATGGAGAGGCAGGCGGCACTTTCATTACTCCAATGCTTTCTGGGAAAGCGGGGAGTTAAAGGGTTAGATTTAAAAAAGGATTTACCGGAATTGCTTAAGGTGGGGTTTGCGAAAGGGTGTTTTGCGGACCCCAATACGGTCTTTGATGAAAGTGAATGGAAACGGTACGGGGATAAGTTGTGGGAGGATTTACTGAATGACGATAAAGTGGCTAAAAAGTTGGGCAAGCAGTGGCAGGCTGTTTCTAATGCTTTGCAACAACATAAAGCCGAACAACAGGCTGCTCGAGCCGCTGCACAGCGTTTGGGAGACATCGGCAATCCTTTCGCTGAGTCTCCGTGCCCGCTGCCTCCCTCGACTAATGTTATACATATCCCGCCTGACTCCCAGAGGCAGGCTTTTATTACTCCCACTGCCCCTTCCCTAGAATTCCCTAGCCCGTCCCCTGAGTCCCAGCAGATCTCGTCTACCGGGGCTGCGTCACCCCCCTCACCCGATACATCAAGTAATGTCGCGGTAGAGCGACGAAAGCTCTGGCAAGGCATTGCCGCAGACGCTTTGCAAGCGGGAGACAAAGAAGCGGCAGAGGTTTTAACTAATGCCTTCCCGGTAGTTTATACTCCGGCACAGGAAGGTGGTTGGGTAGCGACTATCACTGCCCTCGATTGGAAACTGTTGTCGCAATTGCGTGCTACCGTTAGTGACAGTGGAATCCAGGGCGAGCCTGCCCGACAAATGTTGAATTATATTTGGGGTAGCAACTTGCTTCTACCAGCAGACATTAAGAGTATTATGAAGTTGGTTCTTTCACAGCACCAGCAAATGCTTCATAATGCACACTGGCAAGCACTTTGCCAGGAATCTGTAGCGATTCAGAGACCGGCAGATGACCCTTTGAACGGGGTTACGCTGGACGAATTGATGGGTTTGGGACCGTACACCAGGTTGGAGGCACAAACGTTGATAGGGCCCGATAAGATCAGGGAGTCTATGCGCCTAGCCCGTCTCGCTCTAGATCAGATCAAAGCTCCGGGAGGAATTCCGTCATATATGGGGATCAAGCAGGGAAGAGAAGAGCCTTTTGGATCTTTCGTAGACAGAGTTGCTAATGCCATTCAGTCAGCAGGGGTTCCTGAATATATGTACGGAGCGCTGCTAAAACAGTGTGCGCTGCAGAACTGTAATTCTACAGCTCGCAGTGTCATTGTCACACTCCCGGGTAATTGGTCAATTGAGGAGCTATTAGAGCGAATGGCGCACGTACCCCAGGGGCCTAATGCCATGTTAGTGAATGCAGTTAGGGAGCTGGGTGAAGGCTTAAAGGAGCAGGCGAAGGCTACTAGCTCTCAGGTTTTAGCCGCGCTTGCGCCCTTACAAGCTCCGACCGGAGCCACGCAGCGAAATAGAACAGCACAAAGACAATGCTTTCGGTGTGGAGCGTACGGACACATGCGAAGAGAGTGCCAGGCCGGTCCGGTGTGGTGTCCTCGCTGTCAGCAAAATACGCATGTTCCTGCTATGTGCGGGCGTGGATCGGGAAACGGGAGAGCCAGCGCGAAGGGGTCCCGCGCCAAGACACAAGTGACGGCTCCAACCACTTACAGCTTCCCGGCTCAGACTTCGCACTGCGACCCGCAACCAGAGGGAGTCTCGGCTTGGACCTGGCGACCACAATAGACTGCACCCTCATAGATCAGCGTCCTCAAAAGCTACCGACAGGAGTGTACGGACCAGTGTTAATTAACGGCAAACCGGTGGGGGCTTTGCTAATCGGTCGGTCCTCGGCCACAATGGCTGGATTAACTGTTTTAGTAGGACTGATTGACGCCGATTACACTGGAGAAATATTGATTATGGTAAACACACTATTTCCACCTTTGCATATCCCAGCAAAGTCCCGTATAGCACAACTAATACCACTACCTCAAATCACATCTGGACTATCGGACAAGCCCGAACGTGGAGATCAGGGCTTCGGATCTACTGGTGCATCGGCTCTGCTAACAATAGGCCTGGCCAGACGACCACGAAAAGCCATCCAGCTGCAGTGGAACTCGCAAACTGCACATTTAATTGCTCTTCTGGATACGGGAGCTGACGTCAGTATTGTTGCAGCTCGCCGGTGGCCCACATCGTGGCCTTTAGAGAACGCAGGAGCAACAGTTGCAGGAGTGGGTGGACTGACTCTGGCAAAAAGGTCCCCTCCGATAACTATCGTGTTGGATGGAATGACTGTGAACTGTAGCGTGTCTATTCTCCCCCTGCCCGATGGAGTACAAGCATTAATAGGGAGAGACATTCTTGCACAGATGGGGATAGTTCTGACCAACGAACCAAGATCCCCTTTAGCGTGACGGCCATTGCCTGGACTTTCCCGATCCCACTCCAATGGAAGACAGAAACACCGGTGTGGGTAGAGCAATGGCCCTTAAAAAGGGAAAGTCTTCTACAGGCACATGCATTGGTATCAGAGCAATTACAACAAGGACATTTACGTTTGTCAACAAGCCCGTGGAATACTCCTATTTTTGTGATTAAGAAGAAATCTGGGAAATACAGGCTTCTGCATGATTTACGTGCAGTAAATGCCCAGATGCATACGATGGGGGCATTACAACCAGGACTGCCAAATCCAGCTATGATCCCACGAAATTGGTTCCTGTTAATAATCGATCTTAAAGACTGCTTCTTCACTATTGCATTATGCCAGAGCAATAGTGAAAGCATGCCCTATATGCAGTCAGCAAAATAAAGGAGTAGGCCTCGGAGTGGGAGTTAATCCCAAAGGACTAAAAGCTAATGAGCTGTGGCAAATGGATGTCACACATGTTCCTGCTTTTGGTCGATTGAAATACATGCATGTGTCCATAGACACCTACAGTCACTTTGTATGGGCTACGCTGCAACCAGGAGAAAAAGTCCAAGATGTGAAACGTCATCTAACAAATTGTTTTGCTGTTATGGGAGTCCCTAAGACATTAAAGACAGACAATGGACCTGCCTATGCCAGCAGGATTCTGGGACAGTTCTTGCAGCAGTGGGACATAAAACATGTTACGGGCATAGCTCATTCGCCTACTGGACAAGCCATAGTGGAGCGGATGAATGGAACAATTAAAAGCTACCTCGAAAAATACAATGACATCAGGGATGCCCGAGAGAGAGTTAGCAAAACTCTTTTTGTCCTTAACCATTTGTGTATTTTCGGAGATGATTCAGTGCCTCCTGTTGTCAAACATAATCAGAAGGAGCAGGTGTCAAAAGGACCACCCATGAGAGTTCACTATCGGAATCCTAAAACTGGGATGTGGGAAGGTCCAGCAGAAGTCATCTTTATAGGTCGAGGCTACTTTTGTGTGTCCACTTCTACAGGCACCTTGTGGGTTCCCAGTCGTTGGGTCAAGCCAGCAATTGAGAGCCCTGGAGGACAAGGAGGAAAAACATCTGCAGTGCCTACAGCCTCACCTGACCTTGGACCACCACCTCCAGGCTCTTCAACACCTGATTCCCCTGCACCTGCTGACGAAGGAGACACTGGAACAGCATCTGAATTGACTGAATAACTGTACACAAAAGAACTGCAAGGCTTACGTGCCCAGACGTGATTTACTGTTTTGTATTCTAGCAAAGATGTTAAGATTTCTGTCTATTTCATTGAACGACTATGTAATAAGTTTCCCTTTTATGAGTATGATTGCCAAAGTTGAGGTTCCTCACACCATTGATTACTCACTAAGCATTGGTAGAAGAAAGCTTATCTGTCTGATTAACTTTATCTGGTTAAAAAACTATAGCATTATAAGGTACTAAAGGATCATTATAATTTCTTAAGAACGCAGTGACATGAAACTCAGGAGTATGCTTGTGTGAGATGTGTTTGAGTGATGGTGGCCACCGCGTGAAAGTAAATGAGTGAAAGTGCATGCATGTATGTGTATAAACATACGGACACAAATTCACAAACACACTTTAATGCACAGACCACACAATGAAAGTGACAATAACAACTAGTCCTATAGACTCGTGGCTTCAATCTATCTTTGGTTTTATATCTGAATGGGCTCTAAGTTATATTAAGGAAGGCCTACGATGGCTATTGACAGTTATTGTGATCTTAGTGATAGCTCATGTTGCCTTTTCTTGTATTGCTAGACGTGTGAAAACTACGACAAAGAAAGCGTTGCTGTCCCAAAAAATAAAAACGGGGGAAATATTGAGGATTGATTAGAAACACGAGGCCATATGAATATAGCTAAGG
>NW_020930340.1:0-387 GCF_003984885.1 Neopelma chrysocephalum | reverse complement strand
TATTGAGGATTGATTAGAAACACGAGGCCATATGAATATAGCTAAGGTTATGGATGAGCTGCTAAAGTGCAAAACGCAGCCTGTCTAGGCCCATGAGAAAGTCTGAGATAACAGGGCCATGAGAAAGCAGCAATGACCTTGTGTATTCTAACTTGGGCTGAAAAACAGGAGCTTGGAATTTGAAAAACAGAAGCACTTAACGAGCCACCTGTGTAAACAATGGAAGGCAGTTGAGATGATATCACCTATTAGTCAAGTACCAATTAAGAGCCTAATCTCTGCAATATGTATGAGCCTATTATGCAGTGTATATTAAGTTGCTTTCTATCTTCAATAAACGAAGTTTTGGATCCTTACATTAAGTGTTCAGAGCTTTCCTCGCCGACA
>NW_020930339.1:0-4760 GCF_003984885.1 Neopelma chrysocephalum | reverse complement strand
AAGTTTTGGATCCTTACATTAAGTGTTCAGAGCTTTCCTCGCCGACAAATGGCGCCCGTGTGCAGGGACCAAGGGGGGGTCCCTAGAAGCCAAGTCGGGCTTCTGGGCTGGAATCAAGTCGGATTCCGAAAGAACCAAGTCGGGTTCTCGTGGCCACGGTCGGACGAGTAACTTCGGTCGGTCTTGTCGTGCAGCGCAAGTAGGCGAAAGGGTTGGACGAAAAAGAGCTCAAACCTGCCGCCACCGAAAGCCTCTTTTTCGGGGATTTTGGACGGCGAAAGAGTTTAGTTCCGCGTCCCACGTTGCGAAAAGAGCTCAAACCTGCCGCTGCCGAAAGCCTCTCGTTCGGGGATTTTGGACGGCGAAGGGATTAAGTTCCGCGCTTCCGGCAACGAAATTGTTGGACCCAGCGCCCGGGAAACTCCTGAAGAAGGGGACCCGCCGACAAAGCCGCAAAGTCTCGTGGAAAGGCTGCACAGCGTGGTAACGCGTGGTTTAGGTAATGGAGAGGCAGGCGGCACTTTCATTACTCCAATGCTTTCTGGGAAAGCGGGGAGTTAAAGGGTTAGATTTAAAAAAGGATTTACCGGAATTGCTTAAGGTGGGGTTTGCGAAAGGGTGTTTTGCGGACCCCAATACGGTCTTTGATGAAAGTGAATGGAAACGGTACGGGGATAAGTTGTGGGAGGATTTACTGAATGACGATAAAGTGGCTAAAAAGTTGGGCAAGCAGTGGCAGGCTGTTTCTAATGCTTTGCAACAACATAAAGCCGAACAACAGGCTGCTCGAGCCGCTGCACAGCGTTTGGGAGACATCGGCAATCCTTTCGCTGAGTCTCCGTGCCCGCTGCCTCCCTCGACTAATGTTATACATATCCCGCCTGACTCCCAGAGGCAGGCTTTTATTACTCCCACTGCCCCTTCCCTAGAATTCCCTAGCCCGTCCCCTGAGTCCCAGCAGATCTCGTCTACCGGGGCTGCGTCACCCCCCTCACCCGATACATCAAGTAATGTCGCGGTAGAGCGACGAAAGCTCTGGCAAGGCATTGCCGCAGACGCTTTGCAAGCGGGAGACAAAGAAGCGGCAGAGGTTTTAACTAATGCCTTCCCGGTAGTTTATACTCCGGCACAGGAAGGTGGTTGGGTAGCGACTATCACTGCCCTCGATTGGAAACTGTTGTCGCAATTGCGTGCTACCGTTAGTGACAGTGGAATCCAGGGCGAGCCTGCCCGACAAATGTTGAATTATATTTGGGGTAGCAACTTGCTTCTACCAGCAGACATTAAGAGTATTATGAAGTTGGTTCTTTCACAGCACCAGCAAATGCTTCATAATGCACACTGGCAAGCACTTTGCCAGGAATCTGTAGCGATTCAGAGACCGGCAGATGACCCTTTGAACGGGGTTACGCTGGACGAATTGATGGGTTTGGGACCGTACACCAGGTTGGAGGCACAAACGTTGATAGGGCCCGATAAGATCAGGGAGTCTATGCGCCTAGCCCGTCTCGCTCTAGATCAGATCAAAGCTCCGGGAGGAATTCCGTCATATATGGGGATCAAGCAGGGAAGAGAAGAGCCTTTTGGATCTTTCGTAGACAGAGTTGCTAATGCCATTCAGTCAGCAGGGGTTCCTGAATATATGTACGGAGCGCTGCTAAAACAGTGTGCGCTGCAGAACTGTAATTCTACAGCTCGCAGTGTCATTGTCACACTCCCGGGTAATTGGTCAATTGAGGAGCTATTAGAGCGAATGGCGCACGTACCCCAGGGGCCTAATGCCATGTTAGTGAATGCAGTTAGGGAGCTGGGTGAAGGCTTAAAGGAGCAGGCGAAGGCTACTAGCTCTCAGGTTTTAGCCGCGCTTGCGCCCTTACAAGCTCCGACCGGAGCCACGCAGCGAAATAGAACAGCACAAAGACAATGCTTTCGGTGTGGAGCGTACGGACACATGCGAAGAGAGTGCCAGGCCGGTCCGGTGTGGTGTCCTCGCTGTCAGCAAAATACGCATGTTCCTGCTATGTGCGGGCGTGGATCGGGAAACGGGAGAGCCAGCGCGAAGGGGTCCCGCGCCAAGACACAAGTGACGGCTCCAACCACTTACAGCTTCCCGGCTCAGACTTCGCACTGCGACCCGCAACCAGAGGGAGTCTCGGCTTGGACCTGGCGACCACAATAGACTGCACCCTCATAGATCAGCGTCCTCAAAAGCTACCGACAGGAGTGTACGGACCAGTGTTAATTAACGGCAAACCGGTGGGGGCTTTGCTAATCGGTCGGTCCTCGGCCACAATGGCTGGATTAACTGTTTTAGTAGGACTGATTGACGCCGATTACACTGGAGAAATATTGATTATGGTAAACACACTATTTCCACCTTTGCATATCCCAGCAAAGTCCCGTATAGCACAACTAATACCACTACCTCAAATCACATCTGGACTATCGGACAAGCCCGAACGTGGAGATCAGGGCTTCGGATCTACTGGTGCATCGGCTCTGCTAACAATAGGCCTGGCCAGACGACCACGAAAAGCCATCCAGCTGCAGTGGAACTCGCAAACTGCACATTTAATTGCTCTTCTGGATACGGGAGCTGACGTCAGTATTGTTGCAGCTCGCCGGTGGCCCACATCGTGGCCTTTAGAGAACGCAGGAGCAACAGTTGCAGGAGTGGGTGGACTGACTCTGGCAAAAAGGTCCCCTCCGATAACTATCGTGTTGGATGGAATGACTGTGAACTGTAGCGTGTCTATTCTCCCCCTGCCCGATGGAGTACAAGCATTAATAGGGAGAGACATTCTTGCACAGATGGGGATAGTTCTGACCAACGAACCAAGATCCCCTTTAGCGTGACGGCCATTGCCTGGACTTTCCCGATCCCACTCCAATGGAAGACAGAAACACCGGTGTGGGTAGAGCAATGGCCCTTAAAAAGGGAAAGTCTTCTACAGGCACATGCATTGGTATCAGAGCAATTACAACAAGGACATTTACGTTTGTCAACAAGCCCGTGGAATACTCCTATTTTTGTGATTAAGAAGAAATCTGGGAAATACAGGCTTCTGCATGATTTACGTGCAGTAAATGCCCAGATGCATACGATGGGGGCATTACAACCAGGACTGCCAAATCCAGCTATGATCCCACGAAATTGGTTCCTGTTAATAATCGATCTTAAAGACTGCTTCTTCACTATTGCATTATGCCAGAGCAATAGTGAAAGCATGCCCTATATGCAGTCAGCAAAATAAAGGAGTAGGCCTCGGAGTGGGAGTTAATCCCAAAGGACTAAAAGCTAATGAGCTGTGGCAAATGGATGTCACACATGTTCCTGCTTTTGGTCGATTGAAATACATGCATGTGTCCATAGACACCTACAGTCACTTTGTATGGGCTACGCTGCAACCAGGAGAAAAAGTCCAAGATGTGAAACGTCATCTAACAAATTGTTTTGCTGTTATGGGAGTCCCTAAGACATTAAAGACAGACAATGGACCTGCCTATGCCAGCAGGATTCTGGGACAGTTCTTGCAGCAGTGGGACATAAAACATGTTACGGGCATAGCTCATTCGCCTACTGGACAAGCCATAGTGGAGCGGATGAATGGAACAATTAAAAGCTACCTCGAAAAATACAATGACATCAGGGATGCCCGAGAGAGAGTTAGCAAAACTCTTTTTGTCCTTAACCATTTGTGTATTTTCGGAGATGATTCAGTGCCTCCTGTTGTCAAACATAATCAGAAGGAGCAGGTGTCAAAAGGACCACCCATGAGAGTTCACTATCGGAATCCTAAAACTGGGATGTGGGAAGGTCCAGCAGAAGTCATCTTTATAGGTCGAGGCTACTTTTGTGTGTCCACTTCTACAGGCACCTTGTGGGTTCCCAGTCGTTGGGTCAAGCCAGCAATTGAGAGCCCTGGAGGACAAGGAGGAAAAACATCTGCAGTGCCTACAGCCTCACCTGACCTTGGACCACCACCTCCAGGCTCTTCAACACCTGATTCCCCTGCACCTGCTGACGAAGGAGACACTGGAACAGCATCTGAATTGACTGAATAACTGTACACAAAAGAACTGCAAGGCTTACGTGCCCAGACGTGATTTACTGTTTTGTATTCTAGCAAAGATGTTAAGATTTCTGTCTATTTCATTGAACGACTATGTAATAAGTTTCCCTTTTATGAGTATGATTGCCAAAGTTGAGGTTCCTCACACCATTGATTACTCACTAAGCATTGGTAGAAGAAAGCTTATCTGTCTGATTAACTTTATCTGGTTAAAAAACTATAGCATTATAAGGTACTAAAGGATCATTATAATTTCTTAAGAACGCAGTGACATGAAACTCAGGAGTATGCTTGTGTGAGATGTGTTTGAGTGATGGTGGCCACCGCGTGAAAGTAAATGAGTGAAAGTGCATGCATGTATGTGTATAAACATACGGACACAAATTCACAAACACACTTTAATGCACAGACCACACAATGAAAGTGACAATAACAACTAGTCCTATAGACTCGTGGCTTCAATCTATCTTTGGTTTTATATCTGAATGGGCTCTAAGTTATATTAAGGAAGGCCTACGATGGCTATTGACAGTTATTGTGATCTTAGTGATAGCTCATGTTGCCTTTTCTTGTATTGCTAGACGTGTGAAAACTACGACAAAGAAAGCGTTGCTGTCCCAAAAAATAAAAACGGGGGAAATATTGAGGATTGATTAGAAACACGAGGCCATATGAATATAGCTAAGG
>NW_020930338.1:0-433 GCF_003984885.1 Neopelma chrysocephalum | reverse complement strand
TTCTTCTTCGTGATTTTTTTCTTTTATGATCTTTGCTTTAGTATGCTATTGAGGATTGATTAGAAACACGAGGCCATATGAATATAGCTAAGGTTATGGATGAGCTGCTAAAGTGCAAAACGCAGCCTGTCTAGGCCCATGAGAAAGTCTGAGATAACAGGGCCATGAGAAAGCAGCAATGACCTTGTGTATTCTAACTTGGGCTGAAAAACAGGAGCTTGGAATTTGAAAAACAGAAGCACTTAACGAGCCACCTGTGTAAACAATGGAAGGCAGTTGAGATGATATCACCTATTAGTCAAGTACCAATTAAGAGCCTAATCTCTGCAATATGTATGAGCCTATTATGCAGTGTATATTAAGTTGCTTTCTATCTTCAATAAACGAAGTTTTGGATCCTTACATTAAGTGTTCAGAGCTTTCCTCGCCGACA
>NW_020930337.1:0-530 GCF_003984885.1 Neopelma chrysocephalum | reverse complement strand
TTTATTGCTGTTAACACTGCCATCTGCTGATGTGGCTAAATGACTCCTTGGCTCATATATCTCTGCAATGGCCATATATATCTGCAATAACCATAAAGGAATGCACACCACAATCCCCCTCTCAGATAAAAAAAAAATCAAAATATAGGATAAAATATGAAAATACAGCAGTGCTATCCCATGCTCTACTACATTTGTCATAGAAGTGAGATTGTTGGTGTGCATTCCTTTATGGTTATTGCAGATATATATGGCCATTGCAGAGATATATGAGCCAAGGAGTCATTTAGCCACATCAGCAGATGGCAGTGTTAACAGCAATAAAACCTGGTTTTCCACTAGCACATGAGCCATTTGCCATCTGGAAGGCATTAATATGGCACTGTACTGGTGTAATAGAGGTTTAGTGCAAAACCAGGTTTTATTGCTGTTAACACTGCCATCTGCTGATGTGGCTAAATGACTCCTTGGCTCATATATCTCTGCAATGGCCATATATATCTGCAATAACCATAAAGGAATGCACACCA
>NW_020930336.1:0-3016 GCF_003984885.1 Neopelma chrysocephalum | reverse complement strand
ATGTGAAGGAGCAAGATTCAGGATGGGAACAGTTCCCAGGCATGGAGAAAAGCATACAGCAATTGGCAGGACTTTATTATATGGACCTTACAGTTATCATATGGACTTTACTGTTATTATGTGGTTTCATTGTATTCACACTACACAGTGCACAACCTGGTCGTGCCCAGGCTTGCCATGAGTTTGCCTGCTCCCTGCTTCCTCCACTCCTCCCCCTTTTGTCCATGTCCCGATCCTGGTTTGTTCCCCTGCTTGTCTGTCTCATGCTCCGCCCTATGTTCTGGCCCTTTCCCCGCCCGAGCTGACAAAAAGACAGTGTGCACGCGTGAATAGGGCATTCTACTTGCACCCTTCCTCGTGTCCCATCCCCTCTTCGGACAGCGGCAAATGGCGCAAAACGTGGGGCAAAAGTACAGATTTTTACCTTAAGAAAATCTCCCACACGCCACAAGGGCTCAGACGACGCGGAGAGAAGCGTTTTCGTCCCGCTGGTCCTTCCCGGCTGAACCCCAGATCACGGCAAGACGGCCACCGCACCGAGAAAGGTGAGCACCGGGAAAACCTCTAACCCCATCTCCCACCCTCACAAAAACAACTTTAAAACCAACTACAGCCTAACAGAAGCCTAATTTCGCAATGGGCCTCTGGCTATCAACCCCTCAAAAATTTGTGTACAGCAAGCTGAAAGACTTTATTATTGAACATGGACACCCCTTAGACAAAAAGTCGGCGAAATCGCTTGCAAAATGGCTAGAAAACCACAGCGAAGTGGTCTCGGACGATTTAAAAATACAAGACTGGGAAAAAATTGGACACCATATATGGAAACAAAAGGAGAGAGGGGACAAAAACGCAGCCGAAGCACTAATTGCTTGGAGACTGATTTTGATGGTGCTGCAACACCAAATAACCAGTTTGGATGAAACTCTCCAAGAATCCAAGCAAGAATCCAAAACGTCCAGGTCCAGATCCCCTGGGGGCGACAAGCCCCGGGAGTCCCGGAGTGGCGTGGGGGGGCGGGGGAGCGCGGATGGCGGGAGGGAGGAACGGGGCACGGAATGCCAGCGGCTTTTGCATCATGGCGTCGGCTAGCTGGGCGGTGGTGTGCGCGCGCTCGGGGCTGAGGGGCGCGGGGAGCGAGCGCGGCACCAGGCGCCGCGTGCAGAAACGGCGTGCGAAGATTTTGCACGCGTACCGCCGGCCCCGCCCCCCGGCCCGCCCGCGCGAGCCCGGCCGGCACCGCCCCCCCACCGTCCCCCTCCTCCGCCTCCCCCCCACCAAAAAAACCCTCTCGGCCCCCCTCCCCTCCAACCCCCCCCATCCCCAACGCATCCATGTACTCCTTTCCAATGCCCCACTCCCCACGGCAGCACCGCGCCAGTAGCTGGCGCTTTAACCCCTTCAGTACCACCACCCTGTGGATGTACTTGTTCCTCCACACCGGTAGATTACGCTTGTCCCCCACAAGGCCCACCACTCCCCCATAGCCCACCTATTTCCACCTCCCTGTCTCCACATACATGCCAACATGTTTGTAATCATGGTCCTGGCTTCTCCGGTGCCAGTGCCCAGAGGAGCAGATGGTCTTACATAAAGGAACAAGCGTCAACAGCTGATGATTTGAATTTGGTTAAAGCATTTCCTGTATTTTATCATCCCGACAATCACCCTGTCTGGGAACCCATCCCCCTCCCAGTTCTGAAGGATACAAAACAAGCTATTACTGACTACGGGTTAAACTCACCTTATGTAATAAGAGTACTGAGTTCACTCTTTGCTGCATACACATTCACTCCAAATGACATAAAGGAATTAGTGAGCGCTTTCTTCACTAACATGCAAACAACACTTTTCCTGGAGGAATGGCAAACTCGCATTCGCCAGCATGCCCAGCGAGCCTCAATAACCACAGGGACCCCAGTTCTGGAGTCCTTTAACAGGCTCTATGGAGCGGGACCTTATATTTCCAATGAGGCCCAAACCAAGATTCCTATGGATGAACTGGACATTTCAAAAAATCTAGCTTTCCAAGCTATTCAAACCATTGCTGAGGCGGATGAACCTACACCTTCATACACACAAGTACAACAAAAACCAACAGAACCATTCATAGACTTTGCAGAAAGGCTAAAGAAAGCCATTGCAAAACAAGTCAAACACCCAGAAGCTCAAGATGCACTATTTTTAAGGTTGGCTATAGAACAATCTAATGACGATTGCCAACAAATACTAAGAACTCTTAAAGATCCCACTCCTATGGTCATGGTTAAGGCATGTCGTAATGTGGGGTCTAATTCTCATAAAGCAAGACTAATAGCTGAAGCTTTAGCTGGACCACAAACCTGTTTTCACTGTGGTGAGACAGGACATATAAAAAAGAACTGCCCACTATCAACCACAAAATTTCAGCTTCCAAAGACACCGTGCAAACGATGTGGCAAAGGCAGACACTGGACTAAGGATTGCCGCTCCCTCACTAACATCTACGGAGAACTGCTGCCCCCGAAAAAATCACCCGACTTAAGGAGAAAAGTGACTTTTAATTCAATGCCAGATCTCAAACAGTGCACCTGTGAACCGTCAGGAAACAAGGCAGCAAGCTCCAGGGGTGCTGTGTTAACACAAACACCCCCTCAACTGCGTTCCATCCTGCATAACCCATCCCTTCCGCAGGATCTCGTAGTCCACAGAAGACCACTATCACCAAGCTCTTAGACACCATGGAGCAGTGGCATCTCGGGCTGGAAACAATTTTTTAAGGGGGGAGTCACTCAGCAGATGCAGCCGTCCAAACTGATTTGGAAGATGCAGATCTGTCCTCCTCCAAGTCCATTTAAACAAACCCTTTTTAACTTGCTTTGAAATTTTGCTTTTTCTGTTTGTATTGTTATTAACTATTTCTTGTATCACAGCATGCTACAAGAAGGACTATCACAGCAGACATTTTCAATCAAGTAAGAAAGGGTGAGATGTGAAGGAGCAAGATTCAGGATGGGAACAGTTCCCAGGCATGGAG
>NW_020930335.1:0-379 GCF_003984885.1 Neopelma chrysocephalum | reverse complement strand
TGGAATAAGTTTGAGCAGAAAGGGCTCTGGCTCCTTTTTCTTCCTTGGGTCACTGCCAGTATCTCTCAGGACCTCCCTTAGGTCCCTCTTTTCTTATATTCCTCTGAGCAGATTTCTGTGGTTTTCTGATTCAACCTGCCAGGTTGAGACGCATGAAGTGAAAGAGCAGCCAGAATTAAAAGAGAGCCCAGAGCAGGTTGAAAATCAAGTAGAAATAAGTATACAAGCTGGTTAGGAACAGATGAATTAGGAAAAGTTGAGCAAGGCAGAAGTTCCCTGGCAAGGGTGGCAACAGCAGCTCTCACACTGCAAGAAGGTCAGGACTGAGAATCCTGGGAATATAAAGCAATTAGATGAAGAGAGATCAAGGCAACACAAG
>NW_020930334.1:0-373 GCF_003984885.1 Neopelma chrysocephalum | reverse complement strand
AAGTTTGAGCAGAAAGGGCTCTGGCTCCTTTTTCTTCCTTGAGTCACTGCCAGTATCTCTCAGGACCTCCCTTAGGTCCCTCTTTTCTTATATTCCTCTGAGCAGATTTCTGTGGTTTTCTGATTCAACCTGCCAGGTTGAGACACATGAAGTGAAAGAGCAGCCAGAATTAAAAGAGAGCCCAGAGCAGGTTGAAAATCAAGTAGAAATAAGTATACAAGCTGGTTAGGAACAGATGAATTAGGAAAAGTTGAGCAAGGCAGAAGTTCCCTGGCAAGGGTGGCAACAGCAGCTCTCACACTGCAAGAAGGTCAAGACTGAGAATTCTGGGAATATAAAGCAATTAGATGAAGAGAGATCAAGGCAACACAAG
>NW_020930333.1:0-377 GCF_003984885.1 Neopelma chrysocephalum | reverse complement strand
GTCACCTCTATAGTCTCTTCTCACAACATACTTGAACCACGAGGATTAACAGGAACTACTTGAAAGCCCTGGAGATATATTTAGAGAGAAACCAGAAATTAACTACTCCATGTGTATTCACATAGCACCTGAAACAATTACCTATTCCACTTCCAGGTTAAGCTGGGGAAAGGCTAGCATTTCAAGCACATGTGTATTCCAGATGCCTTTCCCAGCTTAACCTGGAAGTGGAATAGGTAATTGTTTCAGGTGCTATGTGAATACACATGGAGTAGTTAATTTCTGGTTTCTCTCTAAATATATCTCCAGGGCTTTCAAGTAGTTCCTGTTAATCCTCGTGGTTCAAGTATGTTGTGAGAAGAGACTATAGAGGTGAC
>NW_020930332.1:0-439 GCF_003984885.1 Neopelma chrysocephalum | reverse complement strand
GCTGGTGTTCACAGGGGTATTTGGATGGTTGTGGTGTTTGCAGCTGAAATTGGAGGGCAAAGAGCTGAGGTTTGTTTTTCTTTTTGGAGGGTTTGTGTGAAGGTGGAGTGCTGACAGCAGGGGAAGGGAGGGAAGAAGGGGAAAAGGATCTCTATCAAATACAGGGGTGTTTTTGAAATGATTGTGCTTTTATATCCCTTGCTTGTGGTTGGTTTCAGTCAAATGCAAAGAGACTTTGTGATGGAGTAAAAAGTGATTTTGTGATGGAATACAAAATGATTTTGTGATGAAATGCAGTGATTTTTTTGATAAAATACACTTGCCGGACTCTCAGCTGACCTGACTCCTCTCTGCCCTTCCATCCCATCCCATCCCATCCCATCCCATCCCACCCCATCCCATCCCATCCCATCCCATCCCATCCCATCCCATCCCATCC
>NW_020930331.1:0-406 GCF_003984885.1 Neopelma chrysocephalum | reverse complement strand
GCTGGTGTTCACAGGGGTATTTGGATGGTTGTGGTGTTTGCAGCTGAGATTGGAGGGCAAAGAGCTGAGGTTTGTTTCTCTTTTTGGAGGGTTTGTGTGAAGGTGGAGTGCTGACAGCAGGGGAAGGGAGGGAAGAAGGGGAAAAGGATCTCTATCAAATACAGGGGTGTTTTTGAAATGATTGTGCTTTTATATCCCTTGGTTGTGGTTGGTTTCAGTCAAATGCAAAGAGATTTTGTGATGGAGTAAAAAGTGATTTTGTGATGGAATACAAAATGATTTTGTGATGAAATGCAGTGATTTTTTTTGATAAAATACACTTGCCGGACTCTCAGCTGACCTGAATCCTCTCTGCCCTTCCATCCCATCCCATCCCATCCCATCCCATCCCATCCCATCCCATCCC
>NW_020930330.1:0-521 GCF_003984885.1 Neopelma chrysocephalum | reverse complement strand
TCCAGCTCAGCTTCAAGCCACCCAGGAAAGTTTTGGATCCTTGCTGAGAGCCTGAGATATTTTTTGGAGTAGGGAAGGGAGGAAATGTGGTGGAAATGGGGTTGAGAACATCAGGGTGGGTGTCAATGCCCAGCCAATGGTTGCTTTGGTCCTGGGCTGCTGAGTTTGCACAGTGCTAAACCAGGCAGACTGACAGGAATGGTTTATTACTTAGTTTTGGCCAAAAAAATCAGCTTCTACCTCTGCAGCAAAGATGTGTAGATAGAGGAGATCCCATCCCTGCCATGTGGTGCCTCCATCTCCTTGTTCTTCCAAAATCCTTTGCTCTTCTCAAAGCCCATTCATTGCTTTGCTCCCTTTGCTCCAGCTCAGCTTCAAGCCACCCAGGAAAGTTTTGGATCCTTGCTGAGAGCCTGAGATATTTTTTGGAGTAGGGAAGGGAGGAAATGTGGTGGAAATGGGGTTGAGAACATCAGGGTGGGTGTCAATGCCCAGCCAATGGTTGCTTTGGTCCTGGGCTG
>NW_020930329.1:0-427 GCF_003984885.1 Neopelma chrysocephalum | reverse complement strand
GAGGGAATAAATGGGTCAACCACTTTCAGAGTTAGAGGTGAAAATGGCTCCTTTATTGAGTGAGCTCCGGTTTATAAAGGGTAGGGATGGAAGGTACTGGAAGGAAAGGCAGGGTCAGGGAGGAGCATGCAAATGAAGGACATAAAAGGAAGGTGGGGGTGGATCTTAACCATAAAAGGGGAATTATAACCTTATAAGGGATAACCACAAATGGAAATACTGCAATGCAGCATTTAAGGACCAATCAGGGAAAAGAGATGAAAGGGACTTACAGAACCATAAGAAACTTTTACAAAAACTGTAGAAAAAAGGGATGCAACACAGCGTAAAAGTACAATGTGTTCCAAACACAAGGTCCCAACATCTCAGGTCTTCAAACAAATGTATCATGGGCAGGGGTGCCGCAAATCTCCTCGCAGATTTCTTG
>NW_020930328.1:0-6823 GCF_003984885.1 Neopelma chrysocephalum | reverse complement strand
AATGTATCATGGGCAGGGGTGCCGCAAATCTCCTCGCAGATTTCTTGTTCCTTCCATCTCTCGTAGTTATTTCTCTCCTCACCTCCAACATCTCCCCCTCTTTTGTTTTCAGAGAAATAGACCTGCGATAAACTTTTTAACAGCATTTTACGGACACAGCATATAATACAGGGCAAGAATGTCACAACTGAAATGAATGTGAATAAAGACACGGCAATGATGACTATGATTTTGTTCACCCATGATGGGATGTTGGGGAAGTGGATCTGATCAAAGATTCCATTAAGACCTTTATCCTGGGAGATAAGAGATGTCTTTCACCAAGCCTTTAAGGGTGGAGATACTCTTATGCACTGATTGTGCATGGTCGCTGAAATTGAGGCAGCATAGACCCTCGAACTCCTGGCAACCATGCTCATGGGCCAGGAGTAGAAAGTCGAGGGCTGCCTGGTTTTGAAGGCTCACCTCCTTCAATTTCAGCATGTCCTTGAGTAGTTCCTCAATGGCTGTGGTAGTGGCATTGGCCTCTTTGGTGAGCCAAGAGCCAAGATGGGTAAGGAGGGACAGCGCATGTGCCGTTCCTATACCGGGTATGGGAAAGCTTCCCCAAAAGTTCTTCATCCTTGACCAAATTTCAATTTTCAAGTCACAGTCCTCTGGGAATGGAAGTGGAGGTAGATGCTGGCCTGGCTTGTCTCTTTTAGCTATTTCTGGGGTTGAATCTTCTGCAATAAGTAATTTGGGGTGCCAGGTGCCAACATATCTTTCAGACCAAATTGAGGAGGACTGGATCTGCCCTGGCAATTTTAATTTCACCTGATTAAAAAGAGCCAATTTACCTATCATGCAAGAGCCTCCCTCTGGATAGGAGGGGATCCCCTGTCAAGCTCGATTTCCGCAGATGAAGTTACCTTTCTGGTAATTTCATGGGCTTAGAAAAGCACTCAGTGGCCAGAATTCCGGGGTTTGAGTGATTGCACCAAATTGTGACATTCTGATTGATAAATGGGCAATTTTGGTGTGACATCGTGTAGGCTGAGCTTATGTGTAGTATACCTATGGAAAACAATGCAGTAGCTTGTGGAGAGTGACCCAAGGAGGTCTAACTCCTGCAGTTCCATTGAGGTGAAAACCTGTTGTGAGATACTTTGTGACAGAGTGATAGGTGTCAACGGAAATTTTCCGGCTATCCAACTCTCTATTACAAAGATATCCCAGTCCCTATCTGGTGAGATAGGAACACCTACGAGGCAGGTTGAAAGGGGTTTTTCACACTGGGCAAAGACAGACAAAGGGTGTCCGTCCCTGTAGCTCTAGCCAACGATACCCATAAATTGTCCTGCGGTTGCTGCATCCAAGGGGGTATCGGAATCAACTGGATGGGTCCTATGGCGACAAGGAGGATGACAGTAAAGCAGGTTCCTTGAATGGCGAGATCCATCTGGAGGGCACCCAGGTAGCTCCGCGATCTGCTGAGAGACTAGTGTGGCCCTTCCCCCATGTTATGAGGGGAAAGGGCCCCACCCATTTTCCCGTTATCAGATCTTTATATAAAGCTTTTGCTTGGGTTGGCTCAACAAGACCTGAGGGGGAAAAGTGTTTGGTTACCAGTGTCTTCTCTCCCTCCATTCTATTTAAAAAGTTAACCACATACATGATTTTTTGCAGGCGCTCATTTGGTGACAGTCCGACACTTGCCCTTTTCTGCCTCTCCAACATGGACTTGATAGTTGAGTGTGCTCTTTCCACTATCGCTTGCCCAGCTGGAGAGTGAGGAATGCCTGTATGGTGCTCAATTCCCCACAGCACAAGGAACTCCCATGTGCTCTTTGCCACATAGGAAGGCCCACTGTCGGTCTTAACCTGTTTGGGGACCCCCATGTGTGCGAAGGCGGTAAAGTGTTTCTGGACGTCCCTGCTTTTCTCACCAGAGTGTGCTGTTGCAACTAGGTAACCCGAGAAGGTGTCAATAGACACATGTACAAATTTAAATTTGCCAAAGGAGTCAAGTGTGTGACATCCATCTGCCAAATTTGGAGAGGCTCTAGGCCCCTGGGATTTACTCCCTCTACCAGTAATGGTGCAACCAATTGACAATCTGGGCAGGATGCCATGATATCTTTTGCTTGAGTTTGAGTTAATCCAAATTGTTTTTGGAGGGCTCGCGCACTCTGATGAAAAAAGTCATGGGACAGTCTTGCCTGTTCCATGTGCTAGGGAACCACCACCGCTCCCGCTAATCAATCCACCAGTAGTGCCGTATGGGAGTGGATGTGAACTATAAAAAAAGGAGAAACACGGTTATTGGCAACGAAAATCAGCTATTTAAATAAAGAAAACAACAGTTTGTTTTGAATTTCTTTTAGGTAGGCATTTTCACACCGTTGGACAATGTCTACGATGTAATGTGAATCTGCAATAATGTTCAAACTTTCTGGAAAAAGGGAAAGGGCTCGAACAACTGCGGATAACTCAATGATCTGTGGTGAGCCTGGAACTTTGTGGATATCATGGAGCCATCTGTCTCCCACATCCCAGACCACCACAGCATTCCCGGTGTTCCCTGAGTCATCCGTAAAAACAGTGCGTGCATTTGGAATAGGATTTGGCGATCAATTGGAATCATACTGCAATGGAATTTGGTTGATCTTTTGCACAAATTTGCATACTGGTAAATGAACTTTAATTTGACCCACATAATCCAAAAAGGAAACTTGGAACTCCATGTTCATTACTCGCATTTGTTCCAAGAGTTGGGAAGTCAAGGGCAGGTAGATTACCTGAGGGTCTGCGCCCAAGAGTTCCCAACACTTTGTTCTGCCCTTCAAACGTAACTTAGCAATTAATTCTGGTAGGGAAACCAATGTTTTAGAAAACTGATGGAGGAGGAAAATCCACTCTCACAGGCAAAATTTGGTGTCATTGGCATAAAATTGGCCCAAAAGCCCAAAGGGCTATGTTGGACCTCTAAGAACCACCAACAGGGATGGTACGTGCAAGATATGCCTGTGGACCTGCAAGGAGTTAAGTTTTTGGTTAACCACTTTCAATGACTCCCTGGCTTCTGGTGTTAATCTCCGAGGAGACGTCAAAGACGGATCTCCCTTCAATAACTGGAATAGTGGGTGGAGATCGTCTGTGGAGATAATACCCAGCACCGGACGTAGCCAGTTGATGACTCCCAGAGTCTTCTGTAGGCCGTTTAGATTTGAGACATGTGACACCGCAACCTGTTGTGGGGTGATGTCCGTCTGTGAGATCTTCCACCCCAGATATTTCCAAGGTGCAGTCTTCTGTATTTTGTCCAGGGCCACCTTCAGCCTTTTTTCTGCTAAGGATGTGACACCTGTCTGTACAACTTGCTGTAATTCCTCTGGGGATGATATAGAAAAGAGGAGGTCATCTATATAATGGTAACAGATTACATGAGGAAACTGTCTTCTGATGGGGGACAAGAGGTCAGAGATGTACTGTTGGCAAAGTGAGGGGCTGTTCCTCATTCCCTGGGGGACGACAGTCCACTGATAACGTTTGTGGGGCTCTGCCACATTTACAGAGGGGACCAAAAATGCGAATTTGTTCCTGCCTTCAGGGTGCGGTGGAATGCCGAAAAAGCAGTCTTGTATATTGACAATAATAATTGGCCAGTTCCGTGGAATCATTGTTGCAGACGGCATCCCTCATTGGAGGGCTCCTATTGGCTCAATGATCTCATTGATCTTACAAAGTTCATGAAGGAGCCTCCACTTGCCTGATGATTTTTGGATGCAAAAAATCAGGGTGTTCCATGGGCTGGTGGATGGTTCAATGTGTCCCTGATCTAACTGCTGCTGTACCAATTGTTGTAATACGTCCAGTCTGTCCTCTTGTAAAGGCCACTGGTCCACCCAAACTGGATCAGTGGAAGCACAGTTCAGGTGAGGGAGGTGCTGCACACCAGTGACCCTTACCGTAAATTCAACAACAGGAGGATGCCCCACTGCCCCAACACATCTCTTCCCCACAGTGTTAAAGGTATGTCCAGAATAAAAGGTTTTATGGTTGCCATTTTTTCTTCTGAGCCAGTCACCAACAGAAGATCGTGACTTTGCTTTGGCACTTGCACTCCTCCCACTCCCTTAATCTCAGTAAACAATGGGATCACATACCACTGCTGCAGCCAGTCCTTTTGGGCTATGATGGATATGTCCGTGCCCGTATCTATGAGTCCGTTCACCTTCACTGCTTGGTCTATAGCGGGAGAAAACACGTGACATGTTAACATGGGACGCTCGGCTAAAATGGTTTGTGACCAATTAACCAGAGCCCGAAGTGTTCTTTCAAATGATGTAATGATTGTAGGCACGCAATTGGTAGTTCACTGATGATTTTGACTGGAGGGGAGGAGGCCTGTATTTTCACCATAATACGTTCCCCAGAATGGTGTTCTACTATTTGTGGGATGACCACTATTCCCTTTTCTGAAACAAATGAGTTTCCAGATAACAAATAGGTATCGTCACAGGAAATAGGGTTAGATGGATTTGTTAGTATATCATAGAAATCACTATCCCATATAGTTACACATGAGGCGGGTACTAATTCAATCTCAGGTGGAGTTAAATTGTCTCCTCTCTCTCCGGGAGAGTGGGGAGCACTTGGTACTGTGATCTCATGGGGGTCTCTTGTATCTTCGCACTCCCCTTGGTGCTCAGCTCTCTTCCCTACTGCTTTTGGACCTCAGGAGATTTATGTGGTAATATGAGTCTATTTTCAGCATCATATTTTGATCTACAATGACGTGCCCAATGACAGCCTTTATCACACCTGGGGCAGGGACCTAGGGCAGTAATAGGTTCTTCTTCTGGGTAGTGTCTTTGGTAATGTCTGTTCTGCCCGTACTTAAAGCATTTCCTCTGCCCTTTATTTGGTGTTATAATTGCATTTGCCAGGACTTTGAATTTGTAAGTAAAGGAACCAATGTTCTTACACGCTTGCATCATTTCAGTAGGTGTTGGGTTTTTTAAGAGTTTCAGCCCTTTCTGACAATCGTCATTGGCTTGTTCAATGGCCAGCTTTGTGAACAGGTCATCTTGGGCCTCTTGGTTTGGTATTTGTCTTGAGAGAACCTCCTTTAACCTGGTTGCAAAGTCAAAGAAGGACTCCCTTGGGCCCTGCTGTATTTTCAAGAAAGATGGGTTAGGTGTAGAAGGATCTGCCACAATCTTAATTGCAAATAGCGCAAGGCTTTTGTTTTTATCCAAATAATCCAAGGGGATTCAGGCCTGGGCAATGTTAGCAGCGTATGGGCCCTCCCCAAACAACCTGTTGATTGTTTCCTGTATAGGGACCCTTCTGTTGTTGAGAACCTCCTGCGTGTGTTTTCTAATCAGACCTCTCCATTCAAACTCGAACATAGTGTATTGTATTGTATTTAAAACTGCCTTAGCGATTGTCCGCAAATCATTTGGAGTTAGCGTGTAGGCTGAAAACAACAACTCTAAAAATCCAATAGCAAATGGAGAGTTCAAACCGTACTCAGTAAGAGTTCAAACCGTATTCAGTAATAGCCCGTTTTGTATCTTTTAAAATGGGGTAAGAGACCAGTTGCCAGGTGGGGGGCTTGCCGTCTTCCTGGTAGACTGGGAAAGCTCTCATTAAATCCAAGTCTCCGGCTTCTTCCGCTTGCTTACGTGTTACTGCCCACTCATCGATTTCATCGGTGTTAATTGTAAAGCTTGGTGTTAATTGTGAGAGTCCCCTAGGTAGCTATCGGTAGGGTCGGACAGGCCTATCGATGGTATACCCTGGGCACAACCATCTTGCCAGATGTTTTGGATTGGCAACCTGGAATTGACCTGGGCTTCGGCACCACCCTCCAACTGGATGTTTACATCCGGGAACCCGGAAGTGTCCTGGGCAGCACCATCTTAGCAGATGTCATGGGTCACTGATGTTAGGGAACTTTGGGTTGCTATGTCACCATTTTGTTCCTCATTAGCATTCCTGGATTCGGGTGTTAGCAAATTGTCTCATGACTCTTGGCGGCCATTTTGCGATTGACCTTGGCGGGGACTGCCATTTTGAGTCTGAAGGTTGTGGCCATTTTGAGTTAGTACCTCATGTCCTTGCCATCCGCCATTACATGATTTCCTGCCACTAAGGTTGTTAGTTTCACTCCCGATGCCATTTTGGTGGTTAATTTCAGGGGGCTATTAACTACTCTGTTGTCTCCAGATACTACAACTCTCCCTTTTTCTTGTTTGCGCTGTTTTAGCAAAGCTAGCACCAGCCTCCATGCAATTAGAGCTTGGGAGGCTTGTTTGTCTCCCGTGTTAATGGTTTTCCATAATGCAATCCCCATCTGATCCCACTGCTGATAATTTAACACTTCAGGGATCTTTCCTTGCTTTTTTGCCATCAACTTCGCGAGGGCTTTTAGGGAATCTCAATCTAAAGGATGTCCTTGCGCACTTATAAAGATTTTTATATGATGGTATGCATCCTTTTTACATCTAGAAAGTTGAGCTCCCATGGTGTTAAATAAATTTTGGGATGGGTAGAGGGTTTATTAGGAAAGGAAATGTCTTTGTGACTGCTCACCTTCTCCAAAGGTTCTGAGCCTGCCAGTCCTAGGACCCACTTTCACCGTTCGGTCACGGGAGCCACCAAAGCTCACAGTCCAGTCCTGTGCAGCTAGAGTCCCTTGCGGGAGGCGAATTCTCTAAATAGTAGAGAAACCTCTAGCTCCGCCTCTAAATATTAGAGAAACCTCTAGCGCCATCTTTCACAGCCCAGAGGGAATAAATGGGTCAACCACTTTCAGAGTTAGAGGTGAAAATGG
>NW_020930327.1:0-950 GCF_003984885.1 Neopelma chrysocephalum | reverse complement strand
TTCCAAGCTGTCACATTCTGGTGCTTTCTTCACCGAACCCAGAAACCACAAAATCCCAAAACAATGGTTCTTGCAGTTTTTTCCTTACATCCATCATAATCTGTTCTCAGCCCGCCTGGAGATAGTTCAGCATGATTTTGACCTTTCTGCCCCTATTAAAATTCTCATTCTGGCTGAGAACAGATTATGATGGATGTAAGGAAAAAACTGCAAGAACCATTGTTTTGGGATTTTGTGGTTTCTGGGTTCGGTGAAGAAAGCACCAGAATGTGACAGCTTGGAATGTGAGGTACCAGAGGATGGGGATACACCAACATCTCCACTCTGCAGCTCATCCTGACATTAGATCGGTTAGAGCCTGGTGCTAATAATGCCAAGGCTGTGGTTCAATGCCTGCAGGATTCGCTGCAGAGTTGGACTTGAAGATCCTCGTGGGTCTCTTCCAACTCAAAATACTCTGTGATCTTTGTGTCCCATCGTGTTCCACCTTGTCATGCCCCACCCTCCCCACTGTTTAGGCCATGAATTCCACTGAGGACATGGCTTTAGGAAGCTGGGAGACACCCTACAGCTATTTAAAGGGTGTAAAGGGAGAGAAATAAGAGTGGTGGTGGGTATGGTGGGGTATGACAAGGTGGAACACGATGGGACACAAAGATCACAGAGTATTTTGAGTTGGAAGAGACCCACGAGGATCTTCAAGTCCAACTCTGCAGCGAATCCTGCAGGCATTGAACCACAGCCTTGGCATTATTAGCACCAGGCTCTAACCGATCTAATGTCAGGATGAGCTGCAGAGTGGAGATGTTGGTGTATCCCCATCCTCTGGTACCTCACGTTCCAAGCTGTCACATTCTGGTGCTTTCTTCACCGAACCCAGAAACCACAAAATCCCAAAACAATGGTTCTTGCAGTTTTTTCCTTACATCCATCATAATCTGTTCTCAGCC
>NW_020930326.1:0-2192 GCF_003984885.1 Neopelma chrysocephalum | reverse complement strand
AGGGGGGTGAAATAAACCAGCGGGATATGGGGGCTGAGGGGGGAGCAGCCCCTGCGCTGCAGGAGGCTCTGGGGGGCACCTGCTCCGTGTTAGGCCGCGGGGTCACAGCATCCCTCCGGGGTCGCAGCATCCCTCCGTCCCCCTCCCTCCCGCCGCCTCCCGTTTCTTGAATTTTATTTTATTTTCTGAATAATTCAGGTGCTGTTTCACCCCCCTTCATCCCCCCCTTCCCCTCGGCTCCTCGCACACACACGCCTCTCGCCGGGGCTGTGTAAGGAGTATAATGAGGCAGCCGATGGGTAATTGG
This sequence comes from Neopelma chrysocephalum, assembly GCF_003984885.1. Classification (NCBI taxonomy): domain Eukaryota; kingdom Metazoa; phylum Chordata; class Aves; order Passeriformes; family Pipridae; genus Neopelma; species Neopelma chrysocephalum. Next base: position 1,885 of record NW_020930326.1, on the reverse strand, counting down.
GATCTTTTGTAGGAAGGATGTATGGCCGGGGCAGCTGCTGGGGGGTGGGGGGGCAGCTGGGGGGGGGACAGCATTACCATACAAAGGGAACAAATGACATGTTTATCCCTCCAAGAGATTTACGCCCGGCCTCGCCCTGCAGACACAGCGCTCCCCCCCTTCTTCTCCCCGGCACTTTTGATTTAAATTATAAGGATTAAAAGGAGAGGGAGGGTGGAGGGAAAGACACACAAACAGCCACCGGAAAAAAATAATATATCATAATAAAGCTTTAAAAAATAAAGAAAAAAGCGGCTTTGCCTCAGCCTCCTCCCCCTCCTTCCCCCGCCGGGGGAGCAGCGTGAGCCCCGGTGACCCCAAGACCTGCCATTGCTTTTAGCAGGGGAAAAAACCCCATCGCTCTGCGGAGAAAAGGCGAAAGAAAAGGCAAAGCACAAAGCGGCGGCAGCGGAGCAGCCCCAGGGGCAGCAGCCGCGACCCCCCCCCGGGGGCAGCAGCCGTGTCCCCCCGAGGCCCACCCGCGGGGCACCCCCGGGTGACAGCTCCAGGTTCCGCACCCCGGGCGCCTGTAAGACCAAGGACCCCCTCTCCTTCATGCCGGGGACCCCCGCAAAAGCTGCCCTGTCCCCTCATCCCATCGCATCCCATCCCATCGCATCCCATCGCATCCCATCGCATCCCATCCCATCCATCCCTCTCCGCCCCCTCCCCGCGCTGCGGTGCCACCTGCGCCGGTGCGCAGCGTTGCCTGCGCGCCCCGCGGCCGAGCTCAGGGGGGTATTTGGGGGGGGGCTTAGGAGGTCTGGGGGGGGCATGGGGGGTTCCGCGGGTGCGGGGGAGCCGCGGAGCCGCCTCCGGCCTCGATGCTGGTCAGCCTCGTTCTTGGCATTCACCGCGTGCCTTAATTGTATGGACATTTAAATCAAGGTCCGCTGTGAACACGGAGAGAGGGGCCTTTCCTCGGGAGCAAGAAAATGCATAGAAGAAGAAGGGGAAATGGGAAAAGAAAAGGAAAAAAAGGGGAGGGGGGGGAGGAGGGGAGGGGGGAGAGGGACCCCGCGGAGCCCAGCCTTTGTTCTCCGCGCCCCGCGGAGGCTCCGGCGCGCCCTTCCCCATGGGCGGGGGGGGGGGAATAAAACCCAACCTAACCCCCCCTTCGTAAAAAACCCTCAATGAAATCAAAGAACCCCCGGGCTGTGGGGTTGGGGGGGGCGGCGGGGGGGCCCCGTTACCTGCCCTCCGTCTCTGCCCGCCGCTGCCCGCTCTCTGCCGCCTGCCCCGAGCCCCGCCGCGCTGCTATAAACGGGGGGGTCTGGAGGAGCGCAATAAACCTTCCCCCGTTCGCCTGCTGCAGTCAATCCTTTCGCTCAGATCCCAAGTGGTGCAAAAAAAAGAGGAGAGGGGCCCATCTGGCTTCTCATCAGCTTTGTCAAGTCTTGCATACGCTAAAATGCTAATGACCTAGATAGCTCATGCAAAATGCAGCAGAGAGAGAGAGAGAGAGAGGGAGGGAGCAGCGAGGGAGGGAGGAGGGAGGAGGGAGGGAGGGAGGGGGAAAGGCAGAGGGAGGGGGAGAGCCCGGGTGCATCACCCCCCCTTCCCATCACACCCCCCCCCCAGCCCTTGCTGCCCAATGCACCTTGGTAGGTACGAGCCGGGCTTTGATTTGAAAGGTCACCCGGGTACGATGGGGGGGGGGCAGGCAGAGCCCACGGATAAACCGCCCTGGCTTCATCCTTCATCCTTCATCCCCCCCCGCCCCAGCCCTCTAGGGGGGAAGAAAGGGCGCGGGGGGGGGGGTGAGGGGCGACCTCAGCCCCCACTGCATCCCCCCTCCCCCGTGGGGTGCTGAGGGGTGTCTTGTCTATCCACCCCCCCCCCCCCC
>NW_020930325.1:2124-2785 GCF_003984885.1 Neopelma chrysocephalum | reverse complement strand
CCCCCCCCCCCCAAGAAGAGCAGCGAAGGAAATACCCCCTGCGGCAGCCCCGCCGTGGTCCCTCCGTCCTGCAGCCGGTGCGGAGCGCGTAATCCCGCGGAGGATGCTCGGGGAGGCGGGGTGTGGGATGCGGCCCCCCCGCGCTATGCGGAGGGAGGTGGAAATGATATATATATATAAATATATATATATATAAAATATATATATAGAGAAAAGAAAAGGAAAGGGGGGAGGAGGGAGGGAAAGTGGATCAACATCACCGAAGGAGGACAGCGAGCAAGATTAGGGCTGGCTAATGATAAATGAGAAGGCGCCGCTGACAGCTCCGCGCTCCGCGCAGCGCCCGCCCGGCTGCTCCGCGCTCCCTCCGCACCCTCCGGCCGCCCGCTCCTCTCCAACCCGCCGGCCTGGCTCCAGCCCCCCCCCTCCTCCCCCCTTTCCTTTTCTTTTCTCTATATATATATTTTATATATATATATATTTATATATATATATCATTTCCACCTCCCTCCGCATAGCGCGGGGGGGCCGCATCCCACACCCCGCCTCCCCGAGCATCCTCCGCGGGATTACGCGCTCCGCACCGGCTGCAGGACGGAGGGACCACGGCGGGGCTGCCGCAGGGGGTATTTCCTTCGCTGCTCTTCTTGGGGGGGGGGGG
>NW_020930325.1:0-2024 GCF_003984885.1 Neopelma chrysocephalum | reverse complement strand
GGGGGGGGGGGGGGTGGATAGACAAGACACCCCTCAGCACCCCACGGGGGAGGGGGGATGCAGTGGGGGCTGAGGTCGCCCCTCACCCCCCCCCCCGCGCCCTTTCTTCCCCCCTAGAGGGCTGGGGCGGGGGGGGATGAAGGATGAAGGATGAAGCCAGGGCGGTTTATCCGTGGGCTCTGCCTGCCCCCCCCCCATCGTACCCGGGTGACCTTTCAAATCAAAGCCCGGCTCGTACCTACCAAGGTGCATTGGGCAGCAAGGGCTGGGGGGGGGGTGTGATGGGAAGGGGGGGTGATGCACCCGGGCTCTCCCCCTCCCTCTGCCTTTCCCCCTCCCTCCCTCCCTCCTCCCTCCTCCCTCCCTCGCTGCTCCCTCCCTCTCTCTCTCTCTCTCTCTGCTGCATTTTGCATGAGCTATCTAGGTCATTAGCATTTTAGCGTATGCAAGACTTGACAAAGCTGATGAGAAGCCAGATGGGCCCCTCTCCTCTTTTTTTTGCACCACTTGGGATCTGAGCGAAAGGATTGACTGCAGCAGGCGAACGGGGGAAGGTTTATTGCGCTCCTCCAGACCCCCCCGTTTATAGCAGCGCGGCGGGGCTCGGGGCAGGCGGCAGAGAGCGGGCAGCGGCGGGCAGAGACGGAGGGCAGGTAACGGGGCCCCCCCGCCGCCCCCCCCAACCCCACAGCCCGGGGGTTCTTTGATTTCATTGAGGGTTTTTTACGAAGGGGGGGTTAGGTTGGGTTTTATTCCCCCCCCCCCGCCCATGGGGAAGGGCGCGCCGGAGCCTCCGCGGGGCGCGGAGAACAAAGGCTGGGCTCCGCGGGGTCCCTCTCCCCCCTCCCCTCCTCCCCCCCCTCCCCTTTTTTTCCTTTTCTTTTCCCATTTCCCCTTCTTCTTCTATGCATTTTCTTGCTCCCGAGGAAAGGCCCCTCTCTCCGTGTTCACAGCGGACCTTGATTTAAATGTCCATACAATTAAGGCACGCGGTGAATGCCAAGAACGAGGCTGACCAGCATCGAGGCCGGAGGCGGCTCCGCGGCTCCCCCGCACCCGCGGAACCCCCCATGCCCCCCCCAGACCTCCTAAGCCCCCCCCAAATACCCCCCTGAGCTCGGCCGCGGGGCGCGCAGGCAGCGCTGCGCACCGGCGCAGGTGGCACCGCAGCGCGGGGAGGGGGCGGAGAGGGATGGATGGGATGGGATGCGATGGGATGCGATGGGATGCGATGGGATGGGATGCGATGGGATGAGGGGACAGGGCAGCTTTTGCGGGGGTCCCCGGCATGAAGGAGAGGGGGTCCTTGGTCTTACAGGCGCCCGGGGTGCGGAACCTGGAGCTGTCACCCGGGGGTGCCCCGCGGGTGGGCCTCGGGGGGACACGGCTGCTGCCCCCGGGGGGGGGTCGCGGCTGCTGCCCCTGGGGCTGCTCCGCTGCCGCCGCTTTGTGCTTTGCCTTTTCTTTCGCCTTTTCTCCGCAGAGCGATGGGGTTTTTTCCCCTGCTAAAAGCAATGGCAGGTCTTGGGGTCACCGGGGCTCACGCTGCTCCCCCGGCGGGGGGGAAGGAGGGGGAGGAGGCTGAGGCAAAGCCGCTTTTTTCTTTATTTTTTAAAGCTTTATTATGATATATTATTTTTTTCCGGTGGCTGTTTGTGTGTCTTTCCCTCCACCCTCCCTCTCCTTTTAATCCTTATAATTTAAATCAAAAGTGCCGGGGAGAAGAAGGGGGGGAGCGCTGTGTCTGCAGGGCGAGGCCGGGCGTAAATCTCTTGGAGGGATAAACATGTCATTTGTTCCCTTTGTATGGTAATGCTGTCCCCCCCCCAGCTGCCCCCCCACCCCCCAGCAGCTGCCCCGGCCATACATCCTTCCTACAAAAGATCCCAATTACCCATCGGCTGCCTCATTATACTCCTTACACAGCCCCGGCGAGAGGCGTGTGTGTGCGAGGAGCCGAGGGGAAGGGGGGGATGAAGGGGGGTGAAATAAACCAGCGGGATATGGGGGCTGAGGGGGGAGCA
>NW_020930324.1:0-323 GCF_003984885.1 Neopelma chrysocephalum | reverse complement strand
TGAGAAAGAATATAAAATCTTAATAATGACATCAGTAAGTGGCAAGTAGTTAATTAATTTGGTTGTACTTTCTCCCATCTTAGTATTGAGTGTTTAAAAAAAGTACTTCCAAGTGAATTTTTTTGCTTCTTTCTTCATTCACAGCCTGTTTTGGGCAGGATAGGAAAACTTGAGGCTTTGGGGGGATGGAGAAAGAAGCAAAAAAATTCACTTGGAAGTACTTTTTTTAAACACTCAATACTAAGATGGGAGAAAGTACAACCAAATTAATTAACTACTTGCCACTTACTGATGTCATTATTAAGATTTTATATTCTTTCTCA
>NW_020930323.1:0-318 GCF_003984885.1 Neopelma chrysocephalum | reverse complement strand
ACACCAACACATACATTTTTGAAAACTACCAATCAGAAACTTAGTATAATGAAATTGTCCTGATCTAATATGACAGATTTTATTTCCTTATTAAGTTATCCTCCAGCCTCCTTGCCAATTGTTTCTATCCGCATATGTGTTGGTGTGACATAATCTTCTCCATTCTCTATTAAAACCACTATATAGTTAAAGAACATGCTTGTAAATATGAGTGCATGGGTATCCCAAACTAACTTACTGGACAATAGACAAAGCCATCACTTTTGTCATCTATGAAAGCCATTCTGGTTCCATTGGGATCTGGAAAAATCTTTCTCA
>NW_020930322.1:0-351 GCF_003984885.1 Neopelma chrysocephalum | reverse complement strand
TTCTTTCTTTCTTTTTCTTTCTTTCTTTTTCTTTCTTTCTTTTTCTTACTTTTTCTTTCTTTCTTTTTCTCTTTCGTTCTTTTTCTTTCTTTTTCTTTCTTTCTTTTTCTTTCGTTCCTTCTTTTTCTTTCTTTCTTTTTCTTTCTTTCGTTCTTTTTCCCTCTTATTCTTTCTTTTTCTTTCTTTCTTTTTCTCTCTTATTCTTTCTTTCTTTTTCTTTCTTTTTCTTTCTTTTTCTTTCTTTCGCTCTTTTTCTTTCTTTTTCTTTCTTTCTTTCTTTTTCTTACTTTTTCTTTCTTTCTTTTTCTTTCTTTCGTTCTTTTTCTCTCTTATTCTTTCTTTCTTTTTCTT
>NW_020930321.1:222-696 GCF_003984885.1 Neopelma chrysocephalum | reverse complement strand
TTCTTTCTTTCTTTTTCTTTCTTTCTTTTTCTTTCTTTCTTTTTCTTACTTTTTCTTTCTTTCTTTTTCTCTTTCGTTCTTTTTCTTTCTTTTTCTTTCTTTCTTTTTCTTTCGTTCCTTCTTTTTCTTTCTTTCTTTTTCTTTCTTTCGTTCTTTTTCCCTCTTATTCTTTCTTTTTCTTTCTTTCTTTTTCTCTCTTATTCTTTCTTTCTTTTTCTTTCTTTTTCTTTCTTTTTCTTTCTTTCGCTCTTTTTCTTTCTTTTTCTTTCTTTCTTTCTTTTTCTTACTTTTTCTTTCTTTCTTTTTCTTTCTTTCGTTCTTTTTCTCTCTTATTCTTTCTTTCTTTTTCTTTCTTTCGTTCTTTTTCTCTCTTATTCTTTCTTTCGTTCTTTTTCTCTCTTATTCTTTCTTTCTTTCTTTTTCTTTCTTTCTTTTTCTTTTTCTTTCTTTTTCTTTTTCTTTTTCTTTTTCTTT
>NW_020930321.1:0-122 GCF_003984885.1 Neopelma chrysocephalum | reverse complement strand
TCTTTTTCTTTCTTTCGTTCTTTTTCTCTCTTATTCTTTCTTTCTTTTTCTTTCTTTCGTTCTTTTTCTCTCTTATTCTTTCTTTCGTTCTTTTTCTCTCTTATTCTTTCTTTCTTTTTCTT
>NW_020930320.1:0-2621 GCF_003984885.1 Neopelma chrysocephalum | reverse complement strand
CCCAGCTCTCCCAGCCTGGCTCCAGAGCAGAGGGGCTCCAGCCCTGGGAGCATCTCCGTGGCCTCCTCTGGACTCTCTCCAGCAGCTCCACATCCTTCCTGTGCTGTTCCCAGGGCTGGAGGCAGCTCTGCAGGGGGGTCTCAGCTGAGGGGGCATGTCCAGCCTCTCACCCACCGGCACCCCAAAATCCTTCTCCCCAGGGCTGCTCTCCTTCCCTTCATCCCGCAGACTGTGTGGATACCAAGGATTGTTCCAAACCCGGTGCAGCACTCTGCAGGTCCCTGCCATTGCCAAAGACACCCTGAGCCCTTTACTCACCAGCTTCTCACTGTAGTAGCCAGGGAGGTACTTCTCACAGATCTGCACCAGGCACCAGAACGCTTGCTGCAAGCCAAGGGACAGCAGTGAGCAGCCAGGGGACATCCCTGCGGCCCCTCCCTGCTCCCAGGGACCGCAGGGGAGGGCGGGAGGAGGCAGAGCACCCCGGGGTGCTTTGAGGTGCCAGGAGCTGAGCACCCTGCAGAGGGACCCCCGCCCTCCCAGCTGTCCCAGCTCTGCCCCGGCCGCGTGCCCGTACCTCGGCCGGCATGTGCATGAGCAGGACGGCGGCGATGGGCGCCTGGGCCTGGCAATATCCCTCCTCCGGGCGGTACAGCGTGTACGCCTTCAGCACCCGGAACAGGTCCTGCTGCCTGCGGAGACACCCCGGGCACGGGGAGCTGGGCACAGGGCACGGATGTGGCCCAGCAGCCTTCCCCGTGGATGCCAGGCACGAGCCTGGCTCAGACCCCGGCTGGGATCCCTTTTGCACACAAACCCAGGGCACTGGGACACAACAACCAGGGTGGTACTCTGGGAAGCTCTGCCCACAGAGGCTACACCTGCCCTGGATCCAAGAGTCAACCATCCCCAGGGATGCTGGCTCACGGTGAGCCATGGATGGGAAACGACCCGGCTGCAAGCACAGAGGCACAGACGCTCCCAGACACACTAGGAACAGCATTTTCCTGGTGAAACAGAGGCCACAGCAGGTCACCTCCTCCCTTTGCCCTCCTGCTGTGGCAACTCCCACCTCACCGGGTGTCAGAACCAGTGCCAAGGGTTGTGCCCCACACAGGGAGCTCCTGGGAAGCCACCCTGTTTTCAGGCCATGCCTGGATGCTCTGTGACTGGATGTGTAAGGACTGTGGGGTGACACGGGGACACAAGGGGCACGAGTGTGGGTGCATGAGCTGAGGCAGACAGTGCCCAGCCCATGGCTGACAAGGACTGGACACACAGGAGCTCCACGTACCCGTGGCCTCCACGTGAGACGAACATCTCATGGAAGGGGAACTGCCGGTGGAGATCCCGCTCGATCACATCCAGCCACTTGGGCTCTCCCGTGAGGAGATCCAGTTCCTGGGGAGGAGAGGATTGGGATGAGCAACACCCCCGACACTCCCCCGAGTTGTCTGGGATCCCAACAGAGACCCCAGCCATGGAGGGAACAGGAGCCACCCCAGCACTGTCCTGCTCCCTGGTGGTGCAGGAGGGTCCCCTGCAAGGACTCACATCAAACTTGCCCATGTTCTGCTCCAACTTAACCTTGCTCCCGGAGAGGTACTGCCAGGCACGGCCCCGCAGAGAGGGCGGGATCCCCTTCTGGCACCGCAGCCGGATCTGCGGGAAGAGACACAGCCATCACGGGAAAATCATGGAGCAGTGGGAAACAAAGCGGCTCCAGGGGCAAGATGGGAGCCAGGCCAGCACCACGGCCACAGGCTGGTCCCCTGCTGCTTCCCAAACAAGGGGATGAGTCCCTGCACCCCTGGGATGCAGGGATGCCAGCTGGGATGGCAGCCAGGGCTGCACCAGCATGGGGGAACAGGAGACCGGCCAGGGCTTTGTGGCTTGGAAACAGCTCCAAACAAGCCTGGCTCTGCCTCAAAGCCGGATCCTGCCGGGAGCTGGAAAAGCAAACACTGGAGCTAAGGTGGGGAACGGGTGGCTCCCTCCACATGGGAAGCACTGGGGATGTAGGGGAGGCTTTCCAGCCCCCATCCAGCCTCCCACTCCCCATGGGGCCATGGAGAGCAGGGGTGTGTGCCCTGCTGTGTCTCAGCCGTTCCACTCGCTCATCCCAGGCAGAAGGGCAGGTCTGGCCCCAGCTCTGCACACAGACGGCTCCTGAGGCCCCAGGGTCAGCTCTGTGCCCACAGTCAGCCCCTGGTTTCCTTGGCACTGGGCACCAGGCAGGACCAAAGTCCAGGCGAGGCAGCTGGTACCTGTGTGGGGAGCTGAGCTGGCTTAACCCTGCTGTGCCTGCACCCCAGTCAGACCAAACCAGAGCTTCCAACATCCCACCCCAGCTCCTGGAGAAGCAGCAGCACCATCTTGTCGAATCATGGAATGGTTTGGGTGGGAAGGGACCTTAAAGCTCATCTCGTTCCACCCCCTGCCATGGGCAGGGACACCTTCCACTAGCCCAGGTTGCTCCAAGCTCTGTCCAACCTGGCCTTGGACACTTCCAGGGATCCAGGGGCAGCCACAACATCTCTGGCAACCTGTGCCAGGCCTCCCCACCCTCACAGCCAACAATTCCTTCCCAATATCCCATCTCTCCCTGCCCTCTGGCAGTG
>NW_020930319.1:0-1035 GCF_003984885.1 Neopelma chrysocephalum | reverse complement strand
AGGTGAGGGGGCTCAGCTGGGTGCCGCCATGCTGTACGGCAGGCGCATGCCGGGGCGAGGGGGACGGCCCATAAAAGGCGGTGGCGGGGGCAGCGCGGCCCCGTAGAGGGACGCGGGACGGACGAAGGGCGGGAGGAGGAGGCACCGCGGGATGGCGGAGGGCGGCGAGCCCGTTGTGAGTGCCCGCCCTGCTCCGCTGCTCCCTCCCCGCGGCCGCTTCCTCACGTCCCGCCCCGTCGGCGGTGCCTGTTCTCCCGGGGCTGGCTCTCCCCGGAGCGGTCGGTGCCGGAGCAGGCACTGCTCTGGGGGTGCCGGTGCGGTGCTCGTCCCTGCCTTGTGCTCGCCTGCTGTTCGTGTCCTCGTAGCGGGGTGTTCCCTCTGAAGCCCAGAGTGTCTCAGCGCCAGCCGGGCTGGTGCCGTTCCGTACCGGCATCCGACTGTCCCGGCGGGCTGCGCCTGCGGCTCCTGCCCTCGCTGGCAGTGCCAGCGGCTCCCGTTCTTCCCTTTTCCAGCTGGGAGCCCTTGGGGCTGCCTGGCACCACCAGCGGGGTGGGGAGGAGGTTGGTGACCCCCCATTTTGAGAGCATGTTAGGGTTACCTCTCCCTTAGCGAGGACCCTGCTTCTTCCCATTCCAGATCCTCGAGGACTTCTTGCTGGTGGAAGATGCGCCTCTGCTGGAAATGGCCGAGGAGGATGAGGAGCTCGACCTGTACAACGAGATGACTTTTGGGTTAGGTAAGACCTCAGGGGAGCCCCAGTGTCGGGGAGATCAGCCAGCCCCCAAAGGGGAAAGCAGGGACCCCCATGGGCACTGCCCAGGCACTCACACACCCTGCTCTGCTCTGCTTGCCCGTTCCAAGACCGAGACTCCACAGAGGACACCCCAAAGCTCCTGGTGCCACAGAAGACGAGCCCTGAGGTGGCTGAAGTGGTGGCAGAGGAGACTGAAGTCGGGGATGAACTGGGGCCTGGAGCGGCTGAGCAGCCAGAGAAGCTGGGAGAGCCCCAGGAGGAAGGTGGGACAGAGCTGGAGG
>NW_020930318.1:0-1075 GCF_003984885.1 Neopelma chrysocephalum | reverse complement strand
GGGGGCTCAGCTGGGTGCCGCCATGCTGTACGGCAGGCGCAGGTGAGGGGGCTCAGCTGGGTGCCGCCATGCTGTACGGCAGGCGCATGCCGGGGCGAGGGGGACGGCCCATAAAAGGCGGCGGCGGGGGCAGCGCGGCCCCGTAGAGGGACGCGGGACGGACGGAGGGCGGGAGGAGGAGGCACCGCGGGATGGCGGAGGGCGGCGAGCCCGTTGTGAGTGCCCGCCCTGCTCCGCTGCTCCCTCCCCGCGGCCGCTTCCTCACGTCCCGCCCCGTCGGCGGTGCCTGTTCTCCCGGGGCTGGCTCTCCCCGGAGCGGTCGGTGCCGGAGCAGGCACTGCTCTGGGGGTGCCGGTGCGGTGCTCGTCCCTGCCTTGTGCTCGCCTGCTGTTCGTGTCCTCGTAGCGGGGTGTTCCCTCTGAAGCCCAGAGTGTCTCAGCGCCAGCCGGGCTGGTGCCGTTCCGTACCGGCATCCGACTGTCCCGGCGGGCTGCGCCTGCGGCTCCTGCCCTCGCTGGCAGTGCCAGCGGCTCCCGTTCTTCCCTTTTCCAGCTGGGAGCCCTTGGGGCTGCCTGGCACCACCAGCGGGGTGGGGAGGAGGTTGGTGACCCCCCATTTTGAGAGCATGTTAGGGTTACCTCTCCCTTAGCGAGGACCCTGCTTCTTCCCATTCCAGATCCTCGAGGACTTCTTGCTGGTGGAAGATGCGCCTCTGCTGGAAATGGCCGAGGAGGATGAGGAGCTCGACCTGTACAACGAGATGACTTTTGGGTTAGGTAAGACCTCAGGGGAGCCCCAGTGTCGGGGAGATCAGCCAGCCCCCAAAGGGGAAAGCAGGGACCCCCATGGGCACTGCCCAGGCACTCACACACCCTGCTCTGCTCTGCTTGCCCGTTCCAAGACCGAGACTCCACAGAGGACACCCCAAAGCTCCTGGTGCCACAGAAGACGAGCCCTGAGGTGGCTGAAGTGGTGGCAGAGGAGACTGAAGTCGGGGATGAACTGGGGCCTGGAGCGGCTGAGCAGCCAGAGAAGCTGGGAGAGCCCCAGGAGGAAGGTGGGACAGAGCTGGAGG
>NW_020930317.1:0-5459 GCF_003984885.1 Neopelma chrysocephalum | reverse complement strand
TACACCCATCCAGGGATGAATTGGTCCCAGCCGTTCTAACCAGGACATTATCCACCCCTTATTCTATGCCATCCATGTCATGCCCAAATTAACCCCCTTAAAAACTATGTCTCTTTAAAACTATATACACATATGTACAATGAAACATTACAGACCATTCTCACTCAAAATTAGGTCCCCTTGTGGTACACAACGTGTCTCCCCATCTTTTTGCATTACCCACCAGGTGAAACCAGGTCCTTGAGCAAAAACAATCCCTCGGATGGGTTTGCCTTTGCTTGAGGTGGGACTAATCCAAACAGTCTTCCCTAACATACCTCTCATATGCACCACGGGGACTTTATCTCCATCTACAGTATGCAAAGGTTCTGATTGGGCAGGGCCAGCTCGATTAATGGAGCCTCGCGTGTTGACCAACCAGGTGGCCTTTGCTAAATGCAGCTCCCAGTGTTTGAGAGTCTCCCCACACAGTGCCTTCAGGGTGGTTTTCAGCAGTCCGTTGCACCGTTCAACTTTTCCAGCAGCTGGTGCATGGTAGGGGATATGATACACCCACTCAATGCCGTGCTCTCTGGCCCAGGTGTCTACGAGGCCATTCTTGAAATGGGTCCCATTATCAGACTCAATTCTCTCCGGGGTGCCGTGTCGCCACAGGACTTGTTTTTCAAGGCCCAGGATGGTATTCCGGGCAGTGGCATGAGGTACGGGGTATGTCTCCAGCCATCCAGTACTTCCTTCTACCATGGTCAGTACGTAGCGCTTGCCCTGGCGGGTTTTGGGGAGCGTGATGTAGTCAACTTGCCAGGCTTCCCCATACCTGTACTTTGACCACCGTCCACCATACCATAGAGGCTTCACCCGCTTGGCCTGCTTGATGGCAGCACATGTCTCACAGTCATGGATGACCTGTGAGACAATGTCCTTGGTTAAGTCCACCCCTCGGTCCTGAGCCCATCTGTATGTTGCATCTCTCCCCTGGTGACCGGAGGCGTCATGGGCCCATCGAGCCAGAAATAATTCTCCTTTGTGTTGCCAATCCAGATCCACCTGAGAGACTTTAATCCTGGCAGCTCGGTCCGCCTGCTCGTTGTTGCGATGCTCCTCATTAGCCCGTTTCTTGCGTACGTGAGCGTCTACGTGACCAACCTTCACACTCAGCTTCTCTACCCGGCCAGCGATGTCCTGCCACATCTCCGCCGCCCAGATGGGTTTCCCTTGGCGCTGCCAGTTGGCCTTTTTCCATCGCTCTAGCCATCCCCACAGAGCATTGGCCACCATCCATGAGTCAGTGTAGATATAGAGTCTTGGCCACTTCTCTCGTTCAGCTATATCCAAAGCCAACTGAACGGCTTTAAGCTCTGCGAACTGACTTGACCCACCTTGTCCTTCGGTTGCTTCTGCAACTCGCCGTGTGGGACTCCACACAGCTGCCTTCCATTTTCGGTTTGTCCCTACAATGCGGCAGGAGCCATCCGTGAAGAGCGCATATCGCCTTTCATCTGCTGGTAGCTTGTCATATGGTGGGGCCTCCTCAGCCCGTGTCACCTGCTCCTCTTCTTCTTCAGAGGATAGTCCGAAACTCTCACCTTCGGGCCAATTGGTGATAATTTCCAGAATCCCACGGCGATTAGGATTCCCTATCCGGGTTCGTTGTGTGATCAGAGCGATCCACTTACTCCATGTGGCATCGGTGGCGTGATGTGTAGCAGGAACTCTCCCCTTGAACATCCAGCCCAGCACTGGTAGTCGGGGTGCCAGGAGGAGCTGCGCTTCAGTGCCGATCACTTCTGAGGCAGCTCGAAGTCCTTCATAAGCAGCCAGGATCTCTTTCTCAGTTGGTGTATAGCTGGCTTCAGATCCTTTGTATCCCCGACTCCAGAATCCCAGCGGTCGTCCTCGGGTCTCCCCAGGCACTTTCTGCCAGAGGCTCCAAGAAGGGCCATTCTTCCCGGCTGCAGTGTAGAGCACGTTCTTCACGTCCTGTCCTGTCCTTACTGGCCCAAGGGCTACCGCATGGGCAATCTCCTGTTTGATTTGTTCAAAGGCCTGTTGTTGTTCAGGGCCCCACTGGAAATCATTTTTCTTCCGTGTCACAAGGTAGAGAGGGCTTACAATTTGACTGTACTCGGGGATATGCATCCTCCAAAAGCCCACAGCGCCTAGGAAAGCCTGTGTTTCCTTCTTGCTGGTTGGTGGGGACATGGCTGCTATTTTGTTAATTACCTCCGTTGGAATTAGGCGACGTCCATCTTGCCACTTCACTCCTAAGAACTGAATTTCCTGAGCAGGTCCCTTGACCTTACTTCGTTTAATGGCAAAACCAGCTCTTAGGAGGATCTGGATTATCTTCTCTCCTTTCTCGAAGACTTCCCCCGCTGTGTTCCCCCATACAATGATGTCATCAATGTACTGTAGATGTTCTGGAGCCTCGCCCTTTTCCAGTGCAGTCTGGATCAGTCCATGGCAAATGCTGGGACTGTGTTTCCACCCCTGAGGCAGTCGATTCCAGGTGTACTGCACACCTCTCCAAGTGAAAGCAAATTGTGGCCTGCACTCCGCTGCCAAAGGAATGGAGAAGAAGGCATTGGCAATGTCAATGGTGGCATACCACTTGGCTGCCTTGGACTCCAGCTCGTATTGGAGCTCCAGCATGTCCGGCACAGCAGCACTCAGGGGTGGTGTGACTTCATTGAGTCCACGGTAATCCACCGTCAGCCTCCACTCTCCGCTGGACTTACGCACTGGCCATATAGGGCTATTAAAGGGTGAGCGAGTCTTGCTGACCACCCCCTGGGTCTCCAGTTCACGGATCATCTTATGTATGGGAGTCACAGAGTCTCGGTCGGTGCGGTATTGCCGACGGTGCACGGTTGCTGTGGCTATCGGTACCAACTGTTCTTCAACCTTCAGCAGTCCCACAGCAGAGGGGTCCTCTGAGAGGCCAGGCAAGGTGTTCAACTGTCTAATTTCCTCTGCCTCCACAGTAGCTATGCCAAACGCCCAACGAAGTCCCTTTGGGTCTTTGAAATACCCACTCCTCAGGTAATCTATGCCAAGGATACACGGGGCCTCTGGACCAGTCACGATGGGGTGTCTGTGCCATTCCTTCCCAGTCAGGCTCACTTCAGCTTCCAGTACAGTCAGCTGTTGGGATCCCCCTGTCACCCCAGAAATAGAGATGGATTCTGCCCCTATGTATCTTGATGGCATCAAAGTACATTGTGCGCCGGTGTCAACTAAAGCCTTATATCTTTGTGGCTCTGATGTGCCAGGCCACCGAATCCACACTGTCCAATAGACTCGATTGTCCCTCTCCTCTACCTGGCTAGAGGCAGGGCACCCCTAGTCCTGGTCATGGTACTCGTTGCGCTCTTCTTGTAAGTATGACCTGGAGGTCCCTTCAAGAGGATCAGACATATCATCATTCCTGGGCCGTCTGGAGTCTTGCCTACGAGAGACTGGAGCAGCATTCATCCTCAAAGAGTTCCTTGTGGTACTTGTCCCTCTTTTCAATTCACGTACCCGGGCTGCTAAGGAAGAGGTGGGTTTCCCATCCCACTTCCTCATATCTTCTCCGTGCTCTTGGAGGTAAAACCATAGATTGCCACGTGGAGTGTACCCTCTCTCCTTAGCTGGGGGACGCTGGCTCCTGATAGCAGAGACCCTTGTTTGTCCTGGTGAGGTATGGAAGATCCCTTCCTTAATTTCTTCTCTTAGCCTCTGGTGTCCTTCTTCAATCTTCTCTTCCAGGCTTCGGACATGTTCAGCCAGTTTGGATTCCACCGATGAGACGTGGGCTCGTAATGGGGCGGTGACAGTGTCTTCATAAATCCTGAGTTTGCTGACCAATGCACCAACCTTGTCCTCTCCCTCCCTCCATTGCAGCGTTGCTAGGTAGCGGGAATACATTTCTGGCCCGAGTCGTGCAAACTTCAACCACATCTGGGATGTGCACTGTACACCATCTGGACTTTTAGGAAACCTTTCGTCCTCTGAAAAGATTATCTCCAGTACAGCCAATTCTCTCAAGCACCGGATACCTTGTTCCATTGTGTTCCACTGTCCTTGCTGTACGTGGAGGTCCTCCTTGCAAAGGTATCTCTCCCTTACACTGGACAACAGTCGCCGCCAGAGGCTGAGAGTTTCCTGCCTCCTTCCAATCCCCTGATCAATGACGACATCTCGAGACAGGGATCCCAGTTGTCTTGCTTCACTTCCATCTAGAATTGTGTCGTTAGCGGCGCCATCCCAGATTCGGAGCAGCCAGGTCAGGATGGACTCGTTCGCCTGCCGTGTGAACTCTCTCCGGAGCTCACGTAGCTCACCCAGGGATAGGGACCGAGTGATTATTTCTGGTTCTGTCTCCTCCGGTGGATGTGAAGGTCCTGCCTCTTCGTCATCATTTGCTATGCGAACTGATTTGGTCTTCGATTTCCTTTTCTGGACAGGGGCGACTGCTATTGGTTTCTGTTGTCCTTCTGGCTCCTCGATGGTTTGTGTGGGCATGGTGCCAGTTGATTTATTTCTTACTCCCTCCGACTCAGCTGTAGTTTGTGTGGACGTGGTGCCAGTTGATTTGCTCCTTCTCTCCTCCCCCTGGCAGTGCTGTACCATGTCAAGCAGTGCCCGGTAGGCAGTGGCCAGGGCCCAGCAGGTTGCTGTGAGCTGACCATCTCTGGAGCTGCCAGAGCATTTTTCCTTTACCAGTTTTATCATGCTGACAGGATCCTGCAGTTGTTCAGGGGTGAATTTCCAGATCATGGGAGGAGAAAACTTCTCCAAATACTGGCCGATGTCCTCCCACTTCCCGTGCCACTCAGCATTGTCCACTCCCAGGACAGGCGTCCAAACAGCCTCCCTAGAAGGCCCTGTTCTGACCCTAAGCATGGTGTAAACAGTACAGAGCAGACAGAGCAGCAGACAGAGCAACACTAACAATAACATTATGCCGTCCTTAGCATCAAAAGGAAAATCAATATTTTCAAAAACTGTTGTACCAGGTCTGAAGGGGAAGAAGGAGGTGAGAGGCTGGAAACCACCATTCCCCACTGTTCCCCCAAAGGGCTGGGTGCAATTTTTAATGAGGCCCCAGAGGTAGCAACCTAAACCAGGACAGGTAAACAGGACTGAATACACATTTACAATGAAACTCATTGCTTCTGAGGTTATGATGACATAAACATAGTATACTAGTAAAGCAATTTGGATCCCTCTCCCTGGTCTTAAAGAGAGCATTAAAAACGGCAAATAGTACCCCATTTGTGGAAATATGAACATGCTCAGATAAAACACCCACGTGAATGCACCAAACAACATGTTGATCGGGGAGTTTCTGTATCCAAATACACAGATGCTTAAAATGAAATTGTGATTCTGACTTCTCTCTCTCTGCCCCACGTTGGGCGCCAAAAATGTGCTGGTTTAAAAGTTAACCAGCAAGGCAAAATGAACTCAATTCA
>NW_020930316.1:0-663 GCF_003984885.1 Neopelma chrysocephalum | reverse complement strand
TGTGCTGGTTTAAAAGTTAACCAGCAAGGCAAAATGAACTCAATTCAAAAGAGAGATTTATAAGTCAGAATAACAATTTATTAAAATAATGCAATAAGTACAATTATACAGACAGACAATTGGTTTTAATCCACAAAACCCAAATGTACAAACCCAGCACCCTGGGGTATGAACAAAAGTGGTGTACCTTGGCCCACCCCCCGAGTCCAAAGCAAAGGGAGAGGGAATAAACCTGCTGGTGGGAGAGCTGCTGCAGTCTGGTCAGAAGTGGTGATTGCAGTCCAGTCGAGGGTGGTGGTCTCAGCCTGGTTGGGAGCAGCGGTGGTCTGCTGTCTTCCTCTGGGTCCCACGAGAGAGAGCCCCAAGGCTCTGAAACTCCCAGTTATATACTCTCCAGTTCAGGCGGGAGTGCTCAGTCCCTCCCTCAGAGTAGGGAATTCCATAAAAGGGCATGTGGATGCTCAGTCCCTCTTATCAGAGCGGGGAATTCCATATAAGGATATCAGAGCGGGGAATTCCATAAAAGGGTACAGGAACATCTTCCCACCTTGCAGGCCTCTACTGACAGCAGTTTTTGGGAAATGGCATGGAGGCTATAGAATACACAGTTTTGGGTTACACCCATCCAGGGATGAATTGGTCCCAGCCGTTCTAACCAGGACA
>NW_020930315.1:0-1414 GCF_003984885.1 Neopelma chrysocephalum | reverse complement strand
AGGGGGAAACTGAGGCAGGGGAGTGGGAGCAGAGAGAGGATTTGGGGTGGGAAATGCAGGGAAAGGAGCTTCCCTCTTTGCAGCATCACACGGAGTTGAAATATTTCCCAACTCCAGAGGCTGCAGCTCCAACCATGACTTCCAAACTCGCCGGCGACTGGAGCGGTTTCCAATCACCCCCGACGTCCTCCCAGAAGGATCCCTCCTCATGTGTTTAATAAAACAACCAAACCAGGGCTTGGATTTCCTTGCTTCCATGAAAAATTAATCACCGTGCTTCCCAGGAAGCGTCAATCCGTCGGAGAGCCAGGAGGGAAAATCCTGAGCTCAGGGAGACGCCGGGGTGGAGTGGCTCCCTAAAAACAGGCATCAGGGATGAGAGGGGGAAACTGAGGCAGGGGAGTGGTAGCAGAGAGAGGATTTGGAGTGGGAAACTGTGCTGGTTTAAAGGTAAACCAGCAGGGGAAATGAACCCAACTCAAAGGAGAGATTATAGGTCAGAATAACAATTTAATAAAATAATACAATAAGTATGATTATACAGACAAACAGTTGGTTTTAACCACAAAACCCAAATGTCTAACCCAGCACCCTGGAGCATGAACAGAGTGGTGTTCGTTGGGCCCCCTGAGTCCAAAGGAAAAGGAGAGGGAAAAACCTGTTGATGAGAGTGGTGGTGCAGTCTGGGCAAGAGTGGTGGTCTCAGTCTGGTTGAAAAGTGGTGAGCTGCAGTCTTCCTCTGGATCCCACGAGTGGTTAAAAAAGTCCCAAGACTCCAAGATTATCTCTCCTCCAGTTCAGGTAGGAATGCCCAGTCCCTCCCTCAGGGCGGGGAGTTCCACACTGGGTGTGAGGACAGGAGAACCCTCCTGTCTCACAGGCCTCTTAACACCCAATTTATAGCCTGAGGGGTCAGGGCTGCTCTGGGCAGAGGGTGTCAATGGTCTGTTGAGAACAGTTTCTGGGCAATGGCCTGGAAGGCTCTGGAATACACAGTTTTGGGTTACACCCATCCAATGATGAACTGGTCCCAGCTGTTCTAACTGGGACAGAAATGCAGGGAAAGGAGCTTCCCTCTTTGCAGCATCCCACGGAGTTGAAATATTCCCCAACTCCAGAGGCTGCAGCTCCAACCAGGACTTCCAAACTCGCCGGTGACTGCAGCGGTTTCCAGCTCGTCTGCTAAAATATGCACCCGAAAATGTAGCGTAAATTGTATATTTGATTGTAAAAATTGCAGTTCATGCTGTGTTGCTTAGTGACATAAATCAGCCAGTGCTCGGGCAGAATACTAATGCCGGGCTCCTGCACGGAGCAGCCGAGGGAAGGATTTATCTCCCAACCCAACTCTGCTCCCGGGAGAGCAACACGAGCAATTCTGCATCACAAACACGGTGCTGGGCTGTGGGATCCA
>NW_020930314.1:0-1262 GCF_003984885.1 Neopelma chrysocephalum | reverse complement strand
CAACCAAAGCAGGGCTCGGATTTCCTTGCTTCCATGAAAAATTCATCACTGCGCTTCCCGGGAAGCGTCGATCCCTCGGAGAGCCGGGAGGGAAAATCCTGAGCTCGGGGAGACGCCGGGGTGGAGTGGCTCCCTAAAAACAGATGTCGGGGATGAGAGGGGGAAACTGAGGCAGGGGAGCGGGAGCAGACAGAGGATTTGGGGTGGGAAACTGTGTTGGTTTAAAGGTAAACCAGCAGGGGAAATTAACCCAACTCAAAAAAGAGAGATTATAAGTCAGAATAACAAATTAATAAAATAATACAATAAGTGCAATTATACAGACAAACAGTTGGTTTTAACCCACAAAACCCAAATGTATAACCCAGCACCCTGGGGCAGGAACAGAGGGGTGTTCGTTGGGCCCCCTGAGTCCAAAGTAAAAGGAGAGGGAAAAAATCTGTTGGTGAGGGTGCTGTTGTAGTCTGGTCAAGCGTGATGACTGCAGTCTGGTTGAGAGTGGGGGTCTCAGTCTGGTTGAGAGTGGTGCTCTGCAGTCTTCCTCTGGATCCCACGAGTGGTTAAAAAAGTCCCAAGACTCCAAGATTATCTATCCTCCAGTTCAGGCAGGAATGCCCAGTCCCTCCCTCAGGGCGGGGAGTTCCACACTGTGTGTGAGGACAGGAGCACCCTCCTGTCTTACAGTTCCACAGTGGGTGTGAGGACAGGAGCACCCTCCTGTCTCTCAGGCCTCTTAACACCCAGTTTCCAGCCTGAGGGGTCAGGGCTGCTCTGGGCAGAGGGTGTAAATGGTCTATTGAGAACAGTTTCTGGGCAATGGCCTGGAAGGCTCTGGAATACACAGTTTTGGGTTACACCCATCCAGCGATGAACTGGTCCCAGCTGTTCTAACTGGGACAGAAACACAAGGAAAGGAGCTTCCCTCTTTGCAGCATCCCACGGAGTTGAAATATTCCCCAACTCCAGAGGCTGCTGCTCCAACCAGGACTTCCAAACTCGCCGGTGACTGGAGCGGTTTCCAGCTCGTCTGCTAAAATATGCACCCGAAAATGTAGCGTAAATTGTATATTTGATTGTAAAAATTGCAGTTCATGCTGTGTTGCTTAGTGACATAAATCAGCCAGTGCTCGGGCAGAATACTAATGCCGGGCTCCTGCACGGAGCAGCCGAGGGAAGGATTTATCTCCCAACCCAACTCTGCTCCCGGGAGAGCAGCACGAGCAATTCTGCATCACAAACACGGTGCTGGGCTGTGGGATCCA
>NW_020930313.1:0-361 GCF_003984885.1 Neopelma chrysocephalum | reverse complement strand
CCATGTGTTGTACTGCACCTGCAGGGAGACTCATCCCAGACATCCATCTTTTTGGGCAACTTGGAGCAGCTGCAACTTTATAAAGGAAAATAATGATACATAAGAAACAGTTTGATTTTCTCTTTGCCAGCTCAGCGAGCTCCTTAATCAGGTGGGAACACAGATTAGCTGCCTAATATTTTGAGTTTGACAGTCTTAGTCCTGAAAACAGCGCCATTGTTGATGTCCTAGAAGACCCTGGTTCTCCATGGGGCAGTACTTAGAAACACGAAACCATCTGACTTACTTGCAAGCATTTTCTTATTCCAAAAAAAACACCAGATAATGAGATAAATCCTCCTCATTCTGTGAGTAGATTTTT
>NW_020930312.1:0-364 GCF_003984885.1 Neopelma chrysocephalum | reverse complement strand
CCATGTGTTGTACTGCACCTGCAGGGAGACTCATCCCAGACATCCATTTTTTGGGCAACTTGGAGCAGCTGCAACTTTATAAAGGAAAATAATGATACATAAGAAACAGTTTGATTTTCTCTTTGCCAGCTCAGCGAGCTCCTTAATCAGGTGGGAACACAGATTAGCTGCCTAATATTTTGAGTTTGACAGTCTTAGTCCTGAAACCAGCGCCATTGTTGATGTCCTAGAAGACCCTGGTTCTCCATGGGGCAGTACTTAGAAACACGAAACCATCTGACTTACTTGCAAGCATTTTCTTATTCCAAAAAAAAAAACAGATAATGAGATAAATCCTCCTCATTCTGTGAGTAGATTTTTCCCA